>NC_068304.1:18857691-19137691 GCF_025860055.1 Xyrauchen texanus | reverse complement strand
CCATGACCCAAAGCATACCTCCAAAGTTGTGGCAAAGTGCCTTAAGGACAACAAACTCAAAGTATTGTAGTGGCCATCACAAAGCCCTGACCACAATCCAATTTCTGAGCAGAACTGAAAAAGCGTGTGCGAAAAAGGAAACCTTAAAACCTAGATCAGTTACACCAGTTCTGTATGGAGGAATGGAACAAAATTCCAGCAACTTCTTGTGGAAGGCAACCCAAAATGTTTGACCCAAGTCAAATGATTTAAAGGCAATGCTACCAAATACAAACAAAGTGTTTGTAAACTTCTGACCCACTAGGAATGTGAAAAAAAAAAACTGAGCTTAAATGTATTTGGCTAAGGTGTATGTACAGTAAACTTCTGACTTCAACTGTATACATATATATATGATAGAGTATATAAACATTGGTCTAAAACTAGCAAAAAGACCACTAAAAAATGTATGACTAACAGGTATTTTAATAAGCGCAGACAATAAAATATGTTAATACGGATTAGAAAACATATTATACTGTATGTCTGAGCATCAGGGAGAGGAGAGTACAGGTGATAACACTCAAAATCTGTGTCGCCTTGTAATGGATCTCTCTTTAAGATGGAGGAGCAGAGGGAGTGATTCCACCATTACTGACCTACTGCCTCACCTCCAAACTCCAGAGCGTCCTCCTCACATTCATCACACACCGATAGCTGCTACACAGACACATCCGTATGCTCTCAAACATGCTCTGTTCACACTCATACATACTGTATAACCGACATCAGTATGTCTCTGTCAAACACCAGGTTGCCAAATAAATACTAAATGTACAGGGGATTAATTATACAGTGATGATGTACATAACCAGCTCAATGATGTAATCTAGAGAAACATTTCTAATGAGCAGAGCAATATCTAAAAGTCAACAAACACTGTTGGCTGTCTCTAATATAACATTTAACATACTCTGCAAGCATGAAACAAGGGCACATGACAGGCATACAGATGGATCCTTATTGAAATGTGTTACTACAGTTATTGTTACTAATGTAAATCCATAATTCAGTTGACCCTTCGCTAAGACCTACCTTAAAACCGTTTCTTGATAATCATGTCTTAGAAACTGTTGCCCCTCCACCATTTCTCTGACAAGTGTTTGCATTTTTACAATGAGAACCTATGGGAATAATGTGTGTTTAAGTCGTTTTAAGCTGGAATTTATGATAAACGTACTGTTTTTTTCTTTCTTTTTTTTTTTTTTTTTAAATAAATATTGAGAAGAGCAATCTGTGGATTCAAATGTGTCATTCCTCATTCCCAAATGAGCATGTATAACATCAGCGAGGACACCTACGAGGACACCTACATTTCCTCTATGGTAAATTAAATCTAACAATTTAACATGAATTCATTTATGAATTGATTCATTTCTTAGTATAGGTGATTGTAAATAAAGAGTACACAGCGTCACGGCGAGTGTGTTACGATACATTATAAGCAGATCTATTCACTAACACTAATGTTATGATGTTTGTAATCGCTATCAAGAAGAGGTGGGTAGAGAAGCCAAAATCTGTACTCAAGTAAAAATAAAATGACTCAAGTAGAAGTAAAAGTAGTGATGCTAATAATTACCTGAGAAAGAGTAAAAAAAGTATCCAATTAATAGAATATTCAAGTAGCGAGTAACTATTTACTTTCATATTTAACTAAATGGAAATTGAATCTCCAATAATCCATTACATAATACACATTTCACATGTATTACAGAATAATAATAATAATAATAATAATAATAATAATAATAATAATAATAACAACCATTTAATAATAATTATTATTATGGGAAGTTCTTTCATCATTCATCATAAAATCCCTGTTGTTCCAAACCTGTATGACTTTCTTTTGAAACCAGTTTCTAATTATTATTATTATTATTACGGTGAAAAACTTGAACAACATTACACAGGCCCAATCATTTATAATGCTGAAAAAAAGAAAGCAAGGTCATGCTTTATTAATGGCTACCTCCACTATTTCACAGCTTTTTAAAATACTGTATGGATTGTATTTGGTAGTTCAGTGTAGTTACAGTATTTTCAGTGAAGAAAGTAATTAGATAATTAACTCTGTACAGTAAGGGTAAACTGCACCTTGTCTCTGTATTTGGAAGCATGTTAGGCTTAAGTTGAGTGCTTGTTCTACTTTGTCCATAAGAAAGGTGTGCCGCATTTGTCAAATTCAAAGTTGCTGTGCAGTGTGCACAAGCAGAGATGCGCTCCAGTAGTTACGCACAAACGCGACAGGCAGAGGAGAAGGCATTTACACTTAACGCGGATGTTTACATGGATTGATACTGTAGGCACTCGTATATTTCAGCACTGATATAAACATTTACAGTGTGAAACTGAGGTCATAAGAGTCCATAGTTACAGAATCACCACAGACAAGCTCACGTTATCACAATCGCCAAAACTCCCTGCAGCGAGCTTTTTTAAGCTGCAATTCTAATCTTGAAATATCCACTTATCTTGGTTTAAAATGAAGGCATTGCATGACGAATGAAAGAGTTTATTTTGAGCGCGCGCTTCTGCTGCAGTGGTAGACTCCAGGGGCTGTAAAGTTCCACTATCGATAAAGTCCCATTCAAAAAAATCTGTCAATAAATTATTATTATTAATAAATGTATTAAAACGTATTTTATTAAAACCAGTAATGTAATGAAAGGAACGCTGCCCATTGTAATGAAAAGTAAAACATTTTATTAGAAATTTACTTAAGAGTAAAATGTACCCACTATTAAACCTACTCTTAAAAGTACATTTTCTCCAAAACTGTACTCAAGTTAATGTAACGAAGTAAATGTAGCGTGTTACTACATACCTCTGCTATAAAGAGATGCTTTTGTCTTTTTATGTGACTGTGATGATGGTTTGACTCAATTCTGATTCACACTCTACACAATTTATTTAAGAAATAATGTTAGATAAAAATGCTTTACAATGTCACTCTTCATTCCAGCCCTTGTAAAAATATTATCCATTCCATTTAAGAGAAATGTGCCGTTCATGGCAATCTCCCATTCATTCCTATGGGGAGATCTGCAGAGCTTGTCAGAGCGAGCGACAATAACCAAGGGGGAATGAAGCTTAGCGAAGGGTCAATTAATAAAGGATCTCCTTTAAGCAGTTTTAGAACTTCGCACATCAACATGAAACCAAAACTGTTTGCACTCTATATGCACATACATGTACATACAAAGGGAAAACATTTTCTTCACAATCTTTCATCCTCTTAAACAGCTTTAATTTTCAGCTGACGACACCAAGCCCCCTTTTTTTAACCTCTCCCATTCAACTGCCTGTCATAAAGACTACTTCTTTTTCTATTGGATAAAATAAAGTGTTAATTTGTATTTAATTGGATATCCTGTTTCACTTAAGAAAAATGGGTTGTGAATGCTTTCATGTTGACTTAATAATCTTTTTTGTCATGTTGGTTCTTCAAAATTTCTTTAATACCAAATTATCACAGTTTTATTGTATTAAATGTGGTATTTTTGAAATAACTAATATGGTTAGCAAGGTTCATTTTTGTGAGGGTTTAAAATTCAACGTACTATAGTCAGTCTCTAATATAAAACTGCACACATTCTGCAGGCATCAAACAAGGCTACATACAGTACACACACACAGAGTCCATATAAAAAAACAACATACGCATGCATGCACTCACACATAGACAGACATGGACACAGTTGTGCTGTTATGAGATCTGTGAAGTGTGGAGGTTTCGAATGCTAGATGAGCTCTGTGGCCTCAGTAAAACCGTATCATGGGTGATAGTTCTACGCTAGGCAAACACTAGGCTACGCTACGCTAGCCATGTTCTGCCACTCAGAGATGCACTCACAGTACACACACTCTTTCCATGTCATAGCCTCACTAAAACCCAGTTTTCCCTCAGGGAGGCGATTTTGACTCCAAAGCAGCCTTAAACTACAAGAGTGGAAACACATTACGTGGTGAACGATGCAGCATGCAGAGACGGAGTGAGAGGGCTAGTGTGTGTTATCTACAGTCAGTCAACGTCAACACTTTGTTGTCACAACGATATGTGAGCCTGGCGGGGAGAGTGAGAGTGAGCGAGAAGAGAAAAAGAGAATAGGAGAGTGTGTGAGGTGTGCTGACAGAACTGTGATTTATAGTGTTCTGTCAGACTCCAACTGCTGAACGAAAGCGTCAGGTTGAAAGAGACCCCTACCAGTGTGTGTGTGTGTTGAGAGCGAAAGACGGAAAGACAAAGGAGAGAGCAGACAACTTTTAAGGGGCCATATTCTAAACTAAATTCCCTAAAGTCCACTTATAATGTTAGTCAAGGTTTCTCATTCCAAAAACAGCTGCAATTTTGTTTCACACGACCACTTCATGTGTTCTCTCTAACTCTAGACATACACAAGTTGTTAGAGTGCAACAGACAGATTTCAGTAGTAAAAATCCCATTAATTTATCCATAGGCACATAGATATTTAATAACTTATAAACCTTTAAAGACAGACCTACCATGTTCTCCAAGGTTGGTAATCAATAGAATGTACTTCTGTTGAAGTCATCGTTCCACATTTTCAACTTCAGTACACAGACATGCACTTTTGTCTTTTTATCCAATTTTATAATAATGTTTTGCTTCAAATCACAGTTTGTAATGTTGTTATTCACCTCAGAGATGATTGGTTTGGTTAATGTCTTATATCTTTTTTATATGAAGGATTTTATAAAATCTCTATGGAAAAATTAATGCGTAAAATACTTTCTGAACCAAGACATCTGAAAAAGTGGGCTGGTAATGTTGGACTCTTGGAATCTGTCTTGATAGGCTAATCTCCGCCTAACTGGAGTACTTGACGGAGTTGTTCATCAGGACGGGTCTATTGCTAAATAGGTGTTGAGTGAATGTGGGTGGTCATGATAATTGTAACACATGCATTATCCTTTTTCACATCTTAGTTTTTATAAATGGTCTTGGTGGGCAGGGGAATAAGCTTTGCATTGAACATTAGAGTCTGTTAACATAGAACTTTAAAAAATTTCAAAAGAGCAAGAAAAATCCTGCTTTTCATAATACGTCCCCTGTCACATATTATGAAAGTCAACATAAAATCAATATTCATCCTATTCATTTTAATGGTTCACAGTTCATTGGTGCACATTATTAAAAAATAAATAAAAATATGAATAACTGTCCATGTAATCTTATGATATAACTTGTTCCATCTCTGAAACGATTTACCAAGCACTCTTACTTTCATCCTTGAAAATGGTTTGCGGTATGTGACTACATGCGACATAGATATGAAAGATCATTAGACAAACATTATTCTTTATAGAGCAACACAATATTTTTTGTGATCACAAAACTACTTAACCCCTGCTATTCAATGGAAAGTCCATTGACAGAACATTAGTCCAAGTCATTAGTGGGAAGCAATACAGCACCAATTCCCTCTAAATTGTATCACCAGAGCTTTCTCTACTACTTGAGATTGATGGGACTAATCAGATTGCTCTCCTTTCTAATCCAGTGTGAGATTTTTCTTTCCAGATGCCACTACCAAATGCCAACTGGAATCAAGACCATCATAACACCAATACCATCATAGCACTTCCGCAATTGCTATATTTTGAGGTTCAACGAGTGTGGTTCCAGTGTCACATCTTGAGATAAAGCCTTCTCATCTGTTATGCTATGTTAATGAGCAAGACAACCAAAGTGAAGTATCCACAGTTCCCAAATCCCTCCAAATCACAGTTGTGCTCAGTGTGCATGCGTGCACGTGTGCGTCAAGCGTTGAGAGCGTCGAGCAGCGAGAGTCATCTCACTGACAGCGCTTAGACTCATACGTCACTGTCAGCTACGACAGTTCCAGTCCCGGGTTGGCAACCCGCACACGAGACAACAACACACACCACGCAGCACGGAGCTGTAGCGCCACAGCACAACCCTGCTCAACTGTCATCTCTGACTGGGGCATGAGCCGTACCCACACACCCCTTCTTCGGTTTTCTTCACATTTTAATTTCAGCTCTTTTTCTCTTGCTCTCTCTTATGTTGTGTCTCACCATATCCCTCTCACTGTCTGTGTTAAAGGAACAGGCTATCATGAGAGACAAATGAGAAAACGCTATATAGTTATCCCAGTGGACATCTTTCTCTTTTTCTTCATTCTTTCTTTTTTCCCTGCCCACTCCCTGTCTCTCTCTCTCTCTTCACTCTCTCATGCCAGTCCTCAAATTATTTAATTTAGAGCAGACACCATATCTCCCTATGTGCTAGCCCGCTGCAGTTCACTCTCCCTCTACTTCCTCCTCCCTTCTTTTCTCGACTTTATAGATTGTTCCAAGCGGGGGTATTTCGTGACAGAATCAGGAGTGTGGGTAGGGCTGTGAAAAAATTTGCATAAAGGCATTTACTTCATTTTGATATCAACAAAAACACGTTGCGTGCATGGACGTGGCTCGAACTGGTGTCCCATGTTGAAATAAATGAATGTGAATGTGTTGATTTACTCTGAAGATTAGTGCTGCCACATGGTGAGAGTTTTTGATTTGAATTCACCAGGTTAGAACTTTGTTTGAATCTCTCTCTCAGCAAGGGCAGAATAACAAAACAAATGCAAACAGGTAAACAACTTAAACATGTCCCCTCATATTCTAGTTTACTCGAGCGCCTACCAGCCACCCACCGCCTGGAGAATTTCCACTGGAAACATGTGTATGGATATGTGTGTAAGTCCATAACACCACAATGTACTCCTTATTACCAAATGTAATTAATTTCCTATGAACAATGTTTTCCAATGTATGCGCTAATGGAGAGCGTTTTCTAAACGCTCAGTTTTGGTGAAGGAAAATATACAGTAGTGTAAATGAGAGGCATAAACATAGCAGAATTAATTAATTTTCAAACGAAAATCTATTAGTGTGAGTGTGGCTTTATTGTCTGCACTGTTTCAAGATCCTCAAAAAACACATTACGAATGGCACACATTTAGATGACCGAATCTATTAGTGAATGGTTTCATTAGTTCACACTCATTATCAACTCATGGCAAAGTTCCAGCTATTTGTCCTGTTCTCAACATTAGCAGATCATATCACAGCACTAAGTCATCAGAGAGATCCATTGACCAAAACTCTTTATGTCCACGACCCCAACAGAATTCCACAATTCGCACCTGTTTCTTTGTGGCAGCAGTACGAGACGTCATGGTCTTTGAGAGAGAGCTATTTTAAACACAGGCCTCATAGCTTTAGCTGGAGATACTATACTGCAGTCCATTGACAACCCCTCAACCAGCCAGCAAATCAGTAGCAGGTGAGGTGGATTTGAGGAGCTGTAGGTGTGTGTATGTTTGTGTGTGTGTGTTAGGGTTAAAGCTCTGAAGAGAGCCCCCCAGATCCCCACTCTAATAATGTACACTGCCACTCCAGACGCAAGGGCAGCTGGGACAGACACACACATGCAAGCAGGCACTAATAAAAATGAGCATCAACAATAGAAACCTACAGTATATCAATATCTACAGTACACAAAACCAGATTCAAAGCACACCAGATGAATTCTCCATCAACATTATGACACAAATAAACCAGATGCTTTGAAACTCTTTGATGCGTCTACATTTTTTATAACTAATTTATTTTACATATCTGGGTTAAATAGGCAAAAAGAATGTTCATTTTTTTAAAGAAAAATTGTGTTTGTGCATCATCACGATGCTAGGATGTTGTGGATGGTTGCCAGGGCATTGCTACATGGTTGCAAAATTGTTCTGAGAGGTTTTTAACACTTTGCAATGTGGTTGCTATGGTGTTCAGAGTGGTTGCTAGGGTTTCCTGAGTGGTTGCTAGGGTATTGATAGTTAATTACATAATGACCCAAGTCAAAAGAGACCCAAACAAAATCATTGTGACATTCTGGTTCTTAGATGTGGATCCTGTTTCTCCTTTAATGTAAGTCTATGGAATTTTCTGCCTATTTTATGGTATATCCAATTGGATAGAAAAGTAAAAACACACAAATTTAAAGTTTTATACTTAGGGTTTCAGTTTTTTTTAAATAATAGTAATAGTGATACGTGCCTTAACAAGCATCACTAATAATTCATTGTTGTCACTTTCCAATATTTGCACACTTTTAAGGCTGAAAGAAACTGTCTGCTTCATCTCCAAGGGTTGGAAATTTGACTTTGTAAAAAACTGTATTTTCCTTCAGCTCTGTGAAAAATTGAAAGTGTGTGAGACAGCGAGTGTATACGTGTACGCCCTGATGAACACCGCCCACTTACATCACTTCACTCAGCATTGTATGAGAACTCACAGCCCTCAAATATTCAGCACTTTCGCAATGTCAGTTGGGGGGGGTGGGGGTGTAAGAAGACATCAACAAACAAACAAGCGCTAAGCCCCTCTTCCCCTCTTCCTTATTCATATGCACATACATACACATCCATCCAAACGGCTGAGTATGGTTAAATATTAAATAGCACTAAAGGAAATGCCGTACACCCACGTGCACACACACACACACACACACACACACACACACACACACCAGTGGGGAAGGGATACAGGGCGTGGGGGAAAAGCAGTGCCCCCTGGAGGGCTCAATCAGATGCAGCAGTGTGTATAAATGAGGCACGCTGTCAGAGAGTGACAGCAGTGCCTATGGAAGGGTCAAAGGGTGGGCGGTAAGGGGTTCACCTGGGGAAACAAAATAACAACTGAAAGAAAATCTACACACACTCACAAAAAGTCTCTGAAGTTTCTAACAAAAGGAGTTTGAATCCAGCAGAGTAGGTCTAGCAGCGCTGATCGGGGCGAAGCATCACTTATTTACCAGCTTACATCTGCACTATTTATGGGGCACAGGGGAGAGGCAGAAAGGAGAGAGGGAGATGGAGAGAGCGGGGTGGGTGGGGGCAACACAGAGGGGCTAAAATATGCATGGGGGCTGGCTCTTCTGGGAGCAAGAAAAAAGAAAATGGGAAAGGGAGAAAGAATGAGAGACATAAAAAGAGAATAAGACAGGGAGAGAGTTGGAAACATTTTGAGGAAGGGAGTTGGTGGGAGTGCGATAGTGAGGGAGGAAGAATTAGAGAGAAGATAAAGGATGCAAGCAAAGTTTGCCATTAGGGAGAGGGGATGATGCAGTAACGTGTCTTGCACCGGCTCTTGGGAAGGTGAGGATCAAGGCAGAGTGGTCCTTAGTGTGGCCACACTGGGAGGTCATGCTGGGTAGGGGCATAGTCTTCCATCCATTCAGTCTTATTAACACATACACACACAATCAAGTCTCAGTTCACCTGGCCAGGTGCATGGTAAAACCAGGAATGGGTTAGGCATAAGGTTTGGATTGATCACTGAGCTGGGATCATGACACCAAATCGTGAACTAAACGAGAAAAGGTCTGGTCTGATTTGCAGCTTATTCTGGCCAAGATCCATCCACTAAGACAGGAAGAGACAGACCAAGATGTAAAGCTACCAACCACAGTTAATTTTGGTTTTACATGCTTTTATTCGCAGGTTTGTATAAAACCACAATAGTAGGTTGGCACAAATAAAATTAATAGAATAAATGGTTCACCAGTTTCTACTAACCGTTACATTGAAAACACTGGAAAATTATAGTTTGTAAAATAATAGTTTGTACCAAGTAATAAGTACAAACTATTTTGCATTATCATGAGCAAACCAACTTCAAGAACAGCTACCTCAAGAGCACTCTTTGTATGACTCTGGTACCTTGTAAACATAACTTTGTTTTCAAGTGGACTGAAAAATAAACCTATATGTTCTTACTCTCAGACATAGTGTAAATCCAATCAGAGCACAGCTTGTCACATCAAGGAAGTACTTTCCAGTTCTGTGTGCAATAAGTATTAGACGGTCAGTGAAAAAACTGCAGCCGCTTCATGGACTTGTTGTCCAAGGCAATGTCCACACTAATTTGTTTTAATCCACACTTGAAGCCCCTCATCCACACTAGAATGGTGTTTGAAAACGCTCTCCATTACCGCATACTTTGGAAAACTATGACGTTAGGAAACAGAGTTTTTAAATTAAAACAGATTAGTGAGGATATGTCCTAAGTCTGAGACTAGGATCAGGCTGGCTTTTGCCGAAGATGCCTGCTGTAATTATTTACCTGTCCCCCTGAAAGTCCATCTGACTGCTCTATTTCTCAGTTGCGTAACCACTCAGGTGGGCCTAAACTGGATGCAGGGGGTGTGAGTGGATAGAGTGATGGTAAGGGGTGGTGTACCCGCTGTGCCATGGGCTGGTGAAAGTATCTCGGTTGGCCGGCCTCAGGGTGAGGCAGACAGTGACCGACAGGGTCCAGCGCTCCCCCTGCTGCTAAATGGACTGACCGGCCATATGCCCAGCGCCGCCGGCCTTATATCACTGTCACACCACGGTTGGGGGTTGGGGGGCTCATTGAGAGGTGGGGTGTTTGAGCCATGCAGGAGATTTAGGTCACACCCCTACAAGCCCCCAAATTATTAAGTCACATATGAGTTAGCTATTATCCTCACACCCTGCTACTTATATAGACCCACCCACCAACATAAACAGAGAGAGCCAGGCAAGACAGGCAGTTACTGAAGGGAGCTGCAGGGATGGTGGACCATAGCTCAGGAAGATGAATGTAAGTTGGGGTAAGGCAGGATGCATCTGACCCCAGCAGCCTGTGGCAGCCACTGTGGGCTGAGTTATTCACAGCCCTGCCCCTACTCAATCTGTCTGCCCCATAATCAGCACAGAGCGAGAGACAGAAAGAGAGAGAGAGAGAGAGAGAGAGAGAGAGAGAGAGAGAGAGAGAGAGAGAGAGAGAGAGAGAGCAAATAGCCTTTGTATAAAGGCTCCTGGCACTGACCTACCAATGGTGCATTGACATATTGTTGTGTTCTTTGCATTCACTTTATTTCATGTTTGGCCTTTATACCACTTTGCATGGGACTAGAGGGGAAACACGATGGAGAAATCGTGCAAGCCAAATTCGAACACATTACCCATATGAGCACCATGTCTCAATGTGCAAACCTTACATAACCATAGACATCGAGTAGGATGAAGCTTTAGTGGTCAACTGATAAGGGTTTTTCAATTGATGACTCCACATTTGGTCCTCGCCAATCCTGAATATTTGGTTACTGTCTTGATACACATATCACACAATTGCCAAATATCAGAATAGGTAGCTAGAAAATAAACAGTGCCGATATTGTCGGAGTAGGGCAGCACGATTATGACAAAATTCATAATTGTCGATTATTGCCCTTGATATCGTAATAGCGATTATTAATGTTGATAAAATGGTTAAATAACAGTGATGTCCAAAAGTAGGCAGCCCAGCGGTTCTTCAGAATAGCAGATTGCAATGATGAATATAAGTTGCGCCCCAGTTTTTTTAAAGCATTACATTTTGTAATAATGTTTATTAATTTTAGGCCTAATAAAATATATTTTAAATGGATATCTATGGTACAAACATAATAAAATTATTGCTAAATTACTACTTAAATTATTGGTCCACGTACAGTAAATAATATGACATATTCAATATTCAAACTTATTAACAGCTAATTTAAATGTACCAAGTTACTTAGTGCATTCAGTAAGTGCAGTGGTGGCGAGACAGGTGCCCATTCATCCATTTAGATCATTTAATAGTAATCATGTTCATAAAAGATCATCGTTAGATCATATTTGGTCTCAGTGGTTGCACTTAAAAAATTAAAAACAGCCATTTGGGATCAGAGTTTGTGTGATTTGTGATCATTTTAAATCTACCAATAGCAGCTGTAGGGCAAATGTGTTTCATTGGAGCAGACGTGATGATAACGTTGGTGATTCATGAAATATGCCATTCATGCCATATTTTTATGTTGGCAAGACCTTCAAAAAACCTTAGAACAGTTAAGCTGAATAACTTTGCTATATGGTAAATTATCTGCACTTAGCCTTAACGGTATTCAAAGCGCTTTACACTGTGACATATTCACCCATTCACACACATTCATACACCTATGGCGGCAGAGATGACATGCAAGGTGCTAGCCTGCCATTGGGAGCAACTTGGGGTTCAGTTGCTTTTCACGTTTGTTCTAAAGCTTCTTTCGAGTGTCAGGTGAAGTTTCTTCAGTAATATACCAAGAGTCTATTGAATGCTTGATTTTGATTTGTGACAGACATTCTAAGGTGTGCAATTATATTTCAAGTAAATGCACGGCTATTAAGTAGTACCAGGTCTTGACCGCATAACGGTTCCATATCACTATGCCAAATTATTTCAGTTATTTCAAAGAGCCGTACAGGTTACCACAACAAAATAACCAAATAAAACAAAGACATTGGTTAAGTAAATCGGATAAGAATGACAAACAATGTCTATAATATCCTACATTTTTTTCAGTTTCATTTGAAAAGTGTCCTTGGGATCCCTCTCTTTATCTCTCTCTCTCTCGCTTTCATCTCACCCACACACACTGTACATGTTCCACAGCAAAATAACCATATAAATAAAGACATAAAGACACACACACACACACACACACACACACACACACACACAAACAAACAAAAGAAGCAGCGCATCTTCCATTGCTAGTTCTAATGTGACGTTTTCAAAAGAGCAATGAAGGCTTGAGCTGTATCAAAATTAGATATATTTGATCAATACAACAGTTTCTGTATTATCTGAAATATCTATGGGAAACACCCTCATGATACCCTCCCCCACTATTAAGCTCTCACACACCATGTGGATAAACATACATATACAGATTACACACACACTATCTAGAGAGCAAGAAATAGAGCCATCATAACAGTCACCAGTGTTCCAGTAGGGTTAAAATAGTTGTTAAGGTTTACATCGGAAATATGGCGACACTCGCTGTTGCTGAGAAGTGCTTAAACTTACATCTTGGCGATTTTGAAATGATGTTACTTCTGACGAGAGCTGCAAAAAATAAAGTTAATCACACAGTTTTTTAGCTTCTCTCTTTGGATCCCTCAACAAAAAAAAACTCACACACACACACACACACAAACACACTAACTTGTTACTCCAGTAAGTGCTTTTGTAAAGCAGCACAAACCTGAATCCTCCGTTGCTAGTTCTAAAGTGATGTTTTAGAACTAGCAACAAAGTCTTGAGCTGTCTCAGAGCAAGATGCTGAATCCGAGTCAGAAGTAAGTAGTTCCACACACAAGAGCGTTTTAGGGGCACATAGGTGGATAGAAATCGCAAAAAAAATCTATTTAATAGAAGTATCGGTATTGGTATCAGTATAGATGATATTGGACTTGAAATTATTGGTATCTGATCGAAAAAAGAAAATAAGTGTTATCTGCCATCCCTACTAATCAGACGGAGGACTAATTTAAGCATCTCTGATTGGCCATTGCCTTGTGATTAGTGTGATTAGTTAGAATACTCAACAACTGCATAAAAACCATTGACGCAACAAGAGAAGACTTAAATTGGACACTGTAATCATCAGTTTTCATGATTCCATAATCTTGGCAGCCATAATCGTAATCAAGAATATTTTCGTTTAATTGTACAGCCCTATGTCAGAGTGTAAGATTGCATTACTAAAGACAAGTCCCTAAAGGTGAATCAACTCAACCAGTTACCAGTATCTTTTTCAAACCAGCACATTTAGTTTTAGTCCTTAAAAATGGACTGTGTGGGAGGGCATATGTGTGTGCGTGTCTGTGTGTGTGATTTAAATCCTGCCGGAGCCTTAGGCTAGGCTGAGATGTCTGCATTTGAATTGGTGCTTAAATTGATACTACTTTTCACCTCGCAGCTCTGTGATATCTCCAGCTAAACTTGAGTCAGCAGATGTGTCACACTGCTCTGCCATGACTGTCTCCTCTGGGAATCATTACCACAGGTCAGGAACATACAGCAGTGCTTACAACCAAACCACAGCTACCAGAATGTCTATCTCTATACAAAAACATATTTTTGTTGGGCAATAAACATGTGAAACACCTGCCAAATGAAGAACCATATGTGGTATCCAGCAACATCAATGAAGGGAAAAATGCTTCCTTAAAGTTGAAGTGTGTATTTTCAGGGTCTCCAGCAACTTCAAACAGAACAGTGACCGCATTTAGCAGCAACAAAATGTAATTTCCTGACCGAGAGATGAGGCACAATGAACGGCCATTGAAAAAGCAACAAATTTGAACAGTTTAACTTTATGCAAATGAGCAGTGATGTGCAACGCTTCAACCAATGGGAGTGCACTGAACGGAGCTAATGTTATCTGCCTTGTAATGTATGTGGATACTGTAGTCGAGTAGGATTACCTACAGCAGCTTGGCGATAACCAGCGATGAAATCGCTATCAGTGTGAACACACCTTGAGGCATACAGTAACTACGGAGAATTAAACAAAAATAAGTACCATAAAACAAGAATTTTAAAGAAAACATATACATTTTATAAATGTGTGTGGCAGTGCTCACTTAGTAAAGTCAGTGAGGTGTGTGTGTGTGTGTGTGTGTGTGTGTGTGTGTGTGTGTGTGTGTGTGTGTGTGTGTGTGTGTGTGTGTGTCAGTCTAAGTGTTCAGGGCCTCCCTGAGGGAACTGAGATAAAGGCTTCAGAAAAGAAAGAGAGAGAGATCGAGATACAGAGAGAGAGCAGAAGAGACTGAAAGAGAGACAGAAAAAGGACCAAAAAAATGGAAAGAGAGAGGGAGAGAGAGTGTGTGTGTGAGGAAGCAAAAGGGGAGAGAAAAAAGATTCATATGGAATAATGTCATGTGGACAAAGAGTGTTACATTGTTACAGTAGCCAAACGCCTTTTGATGAACTGTCAGACTTCAGATCAGGCTGTGTACTTGAGCCTGAAACTGTGGGGCATACAGTTGTCTGTACAACCGCTCTAGAGCATCTGAGCTGTGATTAGTATACAGTCTACCATATAGCAAGTGTGTACTTGTGTGTGAGCACAGAATGTCTATGAATGAAAGATTTTGGATATGCATTGTATATGTGAATGAGAATGATTGCTTTAAGAATAGGTGGACGTATATATGTGTGTGTGTGTGTGTGTGTGTGTGTGTGCATGTTTTTGTGATTTACGAGGACAATTTTGGAAGTTACAAACTGGTAATTACAAGGTTATTATGCTATAAATGTGATTTATGAGGACATTTCTAGTGTCCCCATAATTCAAATCGCTTAAAAATCATACTAAACAATGTTTTATTGAAAATGTAAAAATGCAGAAGGTTTTCTGTGAGGGTTAGGTTTAGGGGTTGTGTTAGGTTTAGAGGACAGTACAGTATAAAAGTCATTATGTCTATGGAAAGTCCTCATAATGATAGGTAGACCAACGTGTGTGTGTGTGTGTGTGTGTGTGTGTGTGTGTGTGTGTGTGTGTGTGTGTGTGTCTGTGAGTTCCAGCAGTCACAGAAGGTTGTGTGATTAATTTGCAGTGTAATAGGTCTAATCATTACTGGCTTAAGGATGCACCTTGTTTTCTCCTTTAAATCCCTTATCAGATGTGATCTGTGTCTATCATGGCTAACTGAGATCGAATACAGAGTCCCACTATGAAACCTCACAAAGTGGATTCATATTTTGCTACTACAAAATGTTTCACATCTTTCTGTAATGCTGGATTCTGATTAGTCAATCATAGCTTTCTGCAGTCAAATTTCTCTGTTTAATTACCACAAATCAGTGTCTTTAACCATTGTACCAGGCTACCAGTTTTCTACATAGCTAATCTATATTCATGTATTTCATATCACACTACATTCTCTTTCTTCTCACATATAAAAACAAAATCTGTCATGATTCACACATCTTCTATCAACTTTATTAAGGCACTGAAATTAAAATCTAAAAATAAAATTTACAGTGATTTCATGATTTGTGACAGGTCCAGTTTCTCTTTGTCTAGTGAACCTCACCTCGAGTGACAATAACTTGTGCTATGTCACAAACAAGCAAGAACAAATAACTAAGTAATCCCATTGGTATAGGGATAAAAACTATTTTTTTAATAAATAATAAACAGTACATGGCAAGAAATATAAATGCCAAGTATATTTTTCAATTAATTCGCCATTCGCATGTGTGAAAATATTATTTACCTATTTTCTGTTTGCATATATTCTAGAAAGCCATGAATGTTGACACCCTTTGGTATGCTGTGAACTGTTGTGTGGATCTGCATTACAAACCTGAAGCTCAGTTTGGAAGAAGAACTTCTGTGGACACTGGGAGCAGTCATAGATCTTGTCCTCTTGCCCGTGGACGGCAAAGATGTGCTGCTGCAGCTTATTGGCTTGAACGAACACTGTGGGAAGGACAGAGGAAAAGAGAAGTTAAAACTAATGGCCAGAGCGCTTAACCCAAATGTATGGAGAATCGGCTGTGAAATCAGCTTTCACGCTTTGGGAAAGAGAGGGAGAAGAAAAATAATGACATTATTGGGTTTCAGAAGATGTTTTGGCACTGAGGAAGGGCTGGGTTGGGGTGGGGGGGTGTTCTCAAATGAAAAGCTCTCAAACTCTCTTTTTCAGAGAGTGAGGGATGACAGAAGGAGTTGGAGGGAAAGACAGAGGCAGCCGGCAGACGAAAGCATCCCCACCAGACCTTGTGATATTTATCAATAAATCATTCCTCTTTCCTCGTGTCTTTAAATTCCGTTCGTGTATTTATTTATTTTTTTTGTTTCAGTAAACTTAAGTTTGCTGTGTGTGGAGACACACATGAATTATTGAGCGTCCCTGGAGGAGAAGGCATCCGTTTACTTATTCATGAGCCACACAGGAATAGTGTTAAAGTTTAAAAGAGGTAAACGTGGTGTAGCCAAACAACTCTGTAAATTTGAAAGAAAGAAAGAGAATGAAGCCACAAGGAGGGTGTGGAAGGCAGACAAGAGTGATGGACAAGGTGAGAAGAACTACTGATTAGATCACAGGGGTGGAGATACGGAAGGGACGAATAAAGCATACAGTGAATATGGAAGAAGATGTGTGGTAGAAAGAGAGAGGAACTGTAGAATTGATGATAAAGTTGAGAAAGAAGGAAAAAAATATGAATAGTCAATGGACGAAGGAAAACAAGCTGAGTGGAATCAGGGATTTGCAAAACTACACATATTCAAAATAGACTAGTTGGTGGATTGTTTTTAGAAAGCCCTGTATAATTATTGTAGGCTGGTCTGGGGTTCACCTGACTCGAATTGGACGTGTTGCTTAGGGAGTGTTTACGTAGGTTGTGTTCTGTGTTAAAAAAAACATCTAGATGAAGCATAACAGAATGGAACACAAAGCAGAGTCACGAGACTCGTGTAAATGCCGTAAAAATGCAACTCCTGTGGTGGGACACTGAAAAACATATGACGCAACAAAGCGGCCAACGACGTCCTTCTGAATGCAAATTAAAACACTGTCACAAACATAAAATAACAACAACAACAACAACAAAAAAACAGTTAAAACAGACTATATAAGAGATATAAGAAGGAGAATATAAGTAAAAAAAATCAAGATAAACTAGTCAACCTCAATAATTGACTAGTCGGTTCTTGGACGACTAGTCAAGCATCGTGACCCATCCCTAAACCAAATAAGACACCTGTATGTTGCTGGGTTAGAGACAGTCGGGACAATATGGCCTCTAACACCACTCTTTAATGTTGACAATCTCTAGTAATGATTTCTGATACCCAAAGGTCAGCTGACAAACAGTCCAAAGTGACTTTCAAACTTAGTGTGAGTAAAGATCCACACACACACTGGGCCTGTTTAACTAAAAGCACACGTACACGGAGGGCCCTACCCTGGAGAGAGGAAGCAGATTACACTGCTTTTCTATAAACCTGCCCTTTATTCTTTGACCTCTCCTTTCCAGAACACACACACACACACACACACACACACACACACACACACACACACACACACACACACACACACACAGATCGGCTCACTTCGAAGACATTCAGCACGACAACTGGCTAACAGAAAACCACAGCCACTTAGATAATGAAGTCCCTCACTTTACAATTCCTTTCTGCATATGAAAACCGACATTATGATTTGACAAAACCAGTTAACTGTGCTTTCATTTTTCAATTCTACTGCTGCTCTTTCTGGTCCAGGGAAAGTGGGGCGTCTGACAGGAGCTCAATCTGCCCAGGGGTCATGAGTCCCACCAGGCATCACAGCAGGAAGATCGGCTCTCATTAGCTTTAGAATCAGCTCAACAGGGCGTCTGCACCAATCGCAGCCTCCTGTATTGGCCACGTTAAACTTTATTACCCATTGTGTGCTTCTGCATAAGAGCGTGTCATAATATTTTCCTTCTAACTTAAGTCAAGAGAGAACTGATCTCGATTCATATACGGTAGTATGTACTGAATATATTTATTTTTATCTTATCTGAATTCAGAAGGCATGAGACATGAGTTGATCTGTGTTACAGTGAAAGAAACTCCATGTCTTGTCTTTCCTCTCTCTCAACAGGATGAACAATGAATTTAATAGTTAATTCAGTTCAATTAGCAGGACAAGGAGGAGCAATGGAGCAGAGGAATGGAGGGGAGAGAAGGGGTGAGCAGTGGAGATGGAAAAAGCAGAGAGAGAGAGCAAAGAGCAAAGAGACAAGATTTGAAGAAATCAGATGTAAAAAGACTAGATGAGACGTGAAGAGATGAGAAGAGGATGAGATGAGACGAAGAGATGAAACAAAGAGAAGAAATTAGATAAGAGAAGAGGTCAGACAAGATGAGGAGACAAAACGTGAGATAAGAAGAGACATGAGACAAGAAGAGACATGAACAGACAAAATGTGAAGAGAAGTGACATGAAGAGACAGAAAAATAAGTTAAAAAGTAGACAAAATGAGAAGAGAAGAGAGATCAAGATATGAGGAAAGTTTTGAGATCATTAAAGGGATAGTTCACCAAAAAATGAAAATTCTCTCATCATTTACTCACCCTCATGCTATCTCAAATGTGTATGTCTTTCTTTCTTCTGTAGAACACAAATGTAGATTTTTTTGAAGAATATCTCAGCTATGTAGGTCCTCTCAATGCAAGTGAATGGTGACCAGAACGCTGAAGGTCCAAAAAGGACATAAATGTAGCATAAAATTAATCCAAATGACTCATGTGACAATGACTAAAGTCATGTCTTCAGAAGTGATATGATAGGTGTTGGTGAGAAACAGATCAATACTTAAGACCTTTATTTACAATATATCTACACCTTCACTTCCCAATTCTAGTGTGGAAGTGACTTTCATATTCACATTCAGGTACCTACTGGTAAGGGGGTGGTCTAAAGGTGGAGATTTACAGTAAAAAGGACTTCTCACCCATTTCTCACCCTTACATATCATATCGCTTCTGAAGACATGGGTTTAACCACTGGAGTCATTTGTACTACTTATATGCTACCTTTATGTCCTTTTTGGACCTTCTGAGTACTGGTCACCATTCACTTGCATTGTGAGGACCAACAGATCTGAAATTTGTGTTCTGGAGAAGAAATTCATAAACATCTAGGATGGCACGAGGGTGAGTAAATGACGAGACACTTTTCATTTTGAGTGAACTATCCCTTTAAAGGGCACCTATTATGGAATTTTGAAAATTACCTTTCATGTAGTGTGTAACATAGATTTAAGTAAACAAAAACATCCTTCAAAGTTTTATATATGAAAGTTCACCGTAAAAAAAGTTATTGTCTCTCAAAAGTAGGAGTCGACTCTGAGTCAATGTAATGAATCGTTTTCCAAATGAGTCATTTTCCTTTTCGTTGTGACGTCAAGACGAAAAATTATCAAATTGGCAGCCCCAATCATTGCGCGCGCAGACACCAGGGAAAACTTGAAAACATAATGTCGACAGCAAGATGCTGTGTTCTGAAGTGCATATCAAAAGCGACCTTTTTTTCACTGCCCAGGGATGAGCATGTGAAGAATCAGTGGCTAGAGTTTATATTTACAACTATACCACACAAGTATAGCCCGAACCTTGTGCCGTGTTCACGTCATTTTAATGACGATTGCTTTACGAACATGAATGCTTTCAAGTGTGGATTCGCGAACCGGTTGATACTGAAGGAATGTTCAGTACCAAGTTTATTTGGATCAGCTTCCTCCTCCGAATCACAACCTGTAAGTATTATTAATAATTGTTGCTTTTATGTGTTTTTTAGCATGCTTAATAAGTATTTGTGTGTGTTGCGTAAGTTACGCTCAGCGCAGCTTCTAGGTCTCCAATGTCAATTTTTTTTAAATATGTGAAATGTTTGTCGATGTTATTGGAGTTGTCATAAAGAATAGAGCAATAACTTGTAGTAATGCAGTGCTTTACCAATATGTTTATGCGTTGGGCTAACGCAAACAGTAACTGATTGGGTGTTTGCCACCGAACTTTGGGCTATGATCGCTAACATAAATCAACTCAAATTCCTTCTCTGATTTTGATTTTTTTACTACAAAGCGGTGATGGGCCGCAGATTAGCGTCACGCAAAGGAGGGGTTTGGAAAAATGAGTCGTTGAACGAATCATTTGGGAGTCGGTGAGCAAATCAGGTAAACATAAATGCATATTATAAGACAACAAAAGTGTTTTTTGTCATTGCATGCATGTAAAACTGTTGTTGGGGACTCCCAAAACAATATTAGGAACATTTTAAATGCCATAATAGGTGCCCTTTAATATCTGCTTCATAAAGTATGAGAAAATGACGAGTTTACATGAATCAGTTCAACACACTCACACTCCTAGATGGACAGTTTTCTGGGCTGTGTGGCTGTGCATTACTCCATACATACAGGACTGTGTATGAGGGATCATGTGCGTGTTTTTGCACGTGAGACTGTTTGTGCCTAATGATGCTTAAATGAGTTCAGTTAGACACATGCATGACCAAGTGACCGTAAGCTGCATGCAGTTACCCTGTAATTACTAGGACTGTGTGTAAAATCTGAAACATACTTCACGCAAATACGCAAATGCAAGCGCTTGGCCAACACATGGCCAACGAGTGGTCCTGTTGAACATACATTACATGCGCTCTTGCGTTGCTCTGATGGATACAAACCTCAGACCACAAGAGGGCAATAGATTTTTAGGCGTGTCCATGAAACCAGCGTTGTGTCCCAAAACAGGAAAATGCTGCCTTCGGAGACTATATATAGAAGCAGGATGAAAATAAGGTGCTATTCAAACTGATCGGAGACCAGTTCCTTTGGATTTCCATTCATTCAAAACAGCTGTCAGTTAAGCCATTACCTGATAAGGCAGCAAGTCAGCTGCCTACTTTTTTGGATGCAGCCTGGATGTGGTAGATGAGTCCATAGTTGAGGATTGAGGTGAGACACGGAGAAAAAACAAGTTTGTTTGAATGGACTGGACAAAAATATTTATAGATATTTTTCAAAACAAATTGAACTCAAATTGCTGCCCAAGTCCGCCATAACAGTTGTTGATTGAAAGAAGAAAATCTGCTCTAGCGCCCTTTGTAGCAATTCTGAGAATGCAGTGCGTTGTGTTATGAATTGAATGCGGACACATTTCACAAAGCAGCGACGTGTGAAATCAAGCTTGCGTAGCAAGATGCGTCTGCGTTCACGTATTTCCGTAGAGTACGATTGGGCCTTAAGTGTGTGTTCTGCCCCATGCCACACAACTCTTTGACTGCCCCTGAACCTACGCCCTTAACCCCGTCAACCCCCTGGTTGGACCCTCACCTGTAAAGCAGACAGGACACTTGAAGGTTCCTCCCATGCCCTCGAAGCTGTGCTCAATCAGGTGACACAAGAGCTTGGCCGGAGAGTCAAACATCTGGTTACACAGCTTGCACTCATGATTGATGCCTTCCTCTGCAACACAAGAGTATGATACAACAGGTTACACATACCAGCAAGGTTCAGATAGAGAGAGAGAGAGAGAGCGAGAGAGAGAGAGACAGAGTGACAGAGTAGCTCATGACACATGTTGCCAAACTGTGAGGTACAACATTGTACAAATTAGTTGTCTGTGATAGCTAGAAATATAACATGAAACATAACTCATACACATTGTATAGAATCCTGTTTACAATTGAGATCAATATTAGGTGATCCGATCACAAGTGGTCACAGCAGATGCATTTGAGACACATGTAACAACCAGGTGTAAACAAAGATCTATCTTGGCTGAAAACTGGGGTTCAGATCACCCAAGAAAGATCTTAATAACAAGTAAAAAACAGAGTCTTGGTCTCTTGATGGAATGGGTCTATTTTTCCATTCTTTCCTGGTCTTGCACATAATTTGTGGTCCCAGGTCAATAATCTTCAACTCTGGACAGTATGACCACCGCATCCCCTCCCACTCCTTTCCCTCCTCCCCGCCTCTGCCCAGTGCCGTCTCTTTCCCGGCCGGTAATTGCCTGCTGCCCCCCCAGTGCTGCAGGCTCTGTGCCCTCCCTCTGCCCACTGCTCTATTTTAAGCCTGCCTTAGTGACATCAGTGCCGCCCCCTGCTGGTGTGGGACAGATGAAAGGTGGGTGTTGTATCTTGGCTGGATGCCTCTGCCCTTGTCTTATCACCCATCCGCCACACAGGACTGAGCCTGGCCCACCCGCGCTCTGCTCCAATCCCCAAAGCCCCAAACTGAGGCCTGGGGTAAGGTAGATGCCACCACAGCACCATGTCCCAGACCCCACCTTCCCCAAGCGTCCAGTGTCCTGCTGGCCTGTACAGACAGGCTCAAGGAGCCCTGCTGTTGAGCTACAGGGTGCTCAGAGGGTTAATAAAGTCTTCAATCGTATATCCCTGCCATCACCCTGACCTCCACCTCCTACCCCTCCCTTCCACAAGCCACCTCTACCGATTTCAATCTCCGCTCTGTCTCAAAAGGCCCACACAAGGGTGCTCTAATCCCTGTTTGAAAGGAGCAGGAGGGGAGATGGAGGGGGCAGCGAGAGCAAGGGGTTCTGGGAAGGATTGGCAAGGGCACCGCTTTGGTCTGTCCTCCCCCACAGCCTCCTAAAAGACATTGCGCTTGGGGGTGTTCGTTGGGGGGATTCCTTTCTGGACAAATGAAAGCAGCAGCAAACAGAGGTTATGACTGGGTTTAATATGTCAAATGCCTTTTTGGAGAGAAAATCTGCTCTCATTCGGGGGCAGGGTTTTAGCGACAAGTGATCATTTTGAAATACAAAACAAGACCTATTGCATGGATGTGAATGAACCAAATTATATGTAAAGGGTTAGGGGCAAGAACGAAGCAACTGCAAAATTTGAAATTGTACAAAATATTAGGAAAGGAGTGTTAGAGAAACAAAATACATTTCTGGGAGATTGAAAGTAGCAGCAGACAGAGGTTATGACTGGGTTTAATATGTCAAATGCCTTTTTGAAAGAAGACTGCTTTAGTTTGGGGCAGGGATTGAATGAGGTGAGATCATCTCGATAAACAAAATTTGATCTAAAATGCAGATAAAGTGGATAGGGATAAGAGGGAAGCAACACCAAAGTGAGAAATTGGGGAAAATGAGAGAAGAAGAGTTAGAAGAAGGCAATTCTGCTAAAGAAAGCAGAAAGCAGAGGATAATTGGACTGTCCAACACAAAGTAATGGTAGCCAAGGGGCCTTTGAGCATGCGTGCATCTGTATGTGTGTTTGAGTGGAGTGAAAGTAAGCCTCTCTGAGAGAATTACAGTAAGTACAGAACATGCTCCATCATCTATTTTCCAGTCTGCACAGAAACACTAAGCTCTCAACTTTATTGTGTGTGTGTCTATATGAGAGAGTGATGGGGCTACGTTGGGACTACAGCTGCTTGTTACTGCAAACCAGACTAGTGCTGTCAGGGAGAGCATTTGATCAGTGAGGCTGACACAGAGGTCTCTGAGTGGGGGACTGCACTGTGCTGGGGGAGCCATCACACCACTAAAGAGGAGAAGACAGACGTGCAGAGTGCAGCAGAGGGCCTAGGAAGTGCATGACAACAACACGCTCTTTCATAACTGAAATGAACTGGGGGTTAAAAAAAGAACAAAAGGACTTTACAAGCAATGCGAAACGTCATGAAAGGCAAACCGAAGAGATTTCAGAATTCCTTCCCCTTTATCTAGAAAATAATTGATGCTTGGTATGTTGTATGTTGGCATGTCAGCTGGTATGCATTACATGGCGGTATTTGTAGACTGAAAATAAAATGTTTTCCACCTTATATAGGACTTTGTGTCTGATTACAGGACCTGCGGGGAGGGGTTAAACATTATACTGTGGCCCAACCTTCAAAGACCTATCTCAAAGAAATTCTCCCCATATTCATCACCTATTAGAACCAATGTTAAGCAACAGAGAAAGATTGGGAGGGAGGGAGTTAGGGAGGAATAGAGATATAAGGTGTAGAGTAGGCAGCTAGAGGCAGGGATGTGAGTTTAAGAGAATATTTAACTGGAAAAAAGGAAGGTGGAAAAACTGGCCTCCTCTAAAGGTATGCAGCATCTTAATTGAGAAATAGCATGAAGCTGCTACACATTCACAGAATCACTGATTAGGGCTTTCCAGGACATCGATAGAGGGAGGGAGGGAGGGAGGTGGAGAGAAAGAAATGGCAAGAGGATAGAAAAAAGAAAACCGTGATCACACAAATGGATAGGTGGAAAGCAAATGAATAAGCGATGGATGGAGGCATTATTCATGTGGTCGTTATTCCACCAACTCAACAGGCCCCTTCTTCCACACAAACACTGCAGTTATGCAGTGGCTGCTGCAAAGCTTGGCCAATGTGCTTCCAGCTAATTGACCAGGGGGAGCCAGGTGGCGCCATGGCCTGTGCTGCTCCTTTGGGACAGGCCCATCTATATGAGAATGCCCCTCCCTCCGTCCTCTTCTCCTCTCTCTCTCTTTCCAGCCATCACCCCCTTGTAGCATGTACTGGCACACAAACGAGCTGTGTAGATGGTAGCTGCGGATCCCATGTGGCCCTGCACCTCTCGCCTGGCCCTGAGGCCTCTGGCCCAAGCCAGCAGATTGATGGCCCGGATAGTAGAGAGGCATATCGGGAGAGCTGCGGGAGAGGAGGGGAGTGAGCCAGGGTGAAAAAGGGTGGAGGTAGTGGGCTTCTCTAGGGGGCGAGCTCAAGGTGTGTTGCCATGGCAACTCAGAGAGGGAGAGATGGGAGATGCAGCAGCATGCTGAGCTTGACCCGTGCTGGTGGGGGTGGCAATGTGGGCCAAAACCAAGTGCACACACACACACACACAGTGGCACGTACGCACGCACGCACGCACACACCCACGTGGACACACACACTCCTACTGCAGGGCTAGCGGGTCTCAAGGGCTCTTACTTCCTAATCTTTTCTCTTTCTTTCTTGCAAACATACAAGCACCTACTCACAAGCACACAGAGTACTGCATTGCTGAAACAATTCCAGGAGCCACCTCTCTACTTTCAAACCGTACATGCACACAGACACTAATGGTGACTCCACAACATCTTCTTAATACACATTTCATTCATGATCAGAAAAGTTAAACCTATCGGTATGAGCACCATCGTTGACTCGACAAAAGATACAGAGAGCAAAAAGGGATGCTTGCACACTACAGTTTATGTGCAAATCCAATGACATAAATCGTGATGTTGTGTTAGAAGGGCGTAGAGGAAAGGTGCAAGGATTTGCTCCGACATTTGAGAACTTCTCATTCTGATGTAGGCAGCCATTGACCAATGAAAATTTCAGACAGGTGTCTAAACTTTCTTAAAGGGATAGTTCACCCAAAAATGTCTCTCATTATTTAATCACCCTCATAATATTCCAGGTGTGTATGACTTTCTTTCTTCACCAGAACACATTTGAAGAAAAATAGAAAAATATCTTAACTCAATAGGTCCTTAAAATGAAAGTGAATGGAGATTTCTCTATTGAAACCAAAAAGAGACAAACACAGTCAGCATAAACGTCATCCATACGACACCAGCTGTTAAATTAATGTCCTCTAAAGTGAAACAATCACTTTTGGCGTGAAAAAGATAAATATTTAAGTACTTTTTTAAAACCATAAATCATGCTTCCGTTCTGCAGCAGTCTGCACATGACGTAATCACATTGGCATTTGAAACACGTGAGAACTGAGGCAAGTGCGTCACAGCCGGAAGAGCAGCGCTGTTTACAAGTTTCCAAAGTGAAATCTCCATTCACTTTCATTTTAAGGACCTATTGAGTGAAGATATTTTTCTATTTGTCTTCAAATGTGTTCTGGTGAAGAAAAATCAAAGTCATACACACCTGGAATATTATGAGGGTAAATAAATAATGAGAGAATTTTCATTTTTGGGTGAACTATCCCTTTTTGAATTGATCTGGCTCATCCCATACCCTCAAAACATACCTTACTCATTACTGTATGTTAAACACGCCCATCTCTAGTGTGTAGACACTAACTCATGACTCTCTCCTGGCTGTTGGGCTGATTCACACGTTTCTTATTATCTGCAGAAAATATGTCCGGAACACTCTCTCTCTTTATCTGGCTGCCAAACGGGATGGAGTCTCCGACTCCAGATATTTTTGGCAAACATGTATGGCATATGGAGTTGACCAGCTTGGAATCTCCTATCAGATTACATAACAGTAGGATGCTGGATCCCTCTACCCTACAGAAACCGACCTTCATGCATGCAAACAAGCAAACAAACAAACAAACAAACTCAATCCAAATCAGAAGCACCGACTCATCGCTTGCTTACTTTCTCTGTAGCTGTTGTGCACGTCTAAACTCTGATGCATCCTCACTAATATGTCAGATTCTACCCTGCTGGTGTAGTTGTGTTGACTTAGGATGGTCTATGGATGAGAGTGGTAAATTTCGACCAAACTGTGGTTATTGACTTTCAGAAGCAATTGAGACCCATTGGGTCTTCGATGTGTGTCAAAGCTAAACTTCACACTTGAAACTGGTGCTATGTATACAAAGTATACTAAGGCTAGTGATGGGCATTTCAGAGTAATTTTGTAGTAGAGCACTCTAACACACAAAAAACGAGAACCCAATTATTTGCAAATTAAAATGCAAGTTAAAAAATGATGTGTAAGTGAAACGTACATTTTGCTTTATTCACAAATGTTACCAAGAATGATTTGAAAAATTTTGCTTTTCTTTTGGAAAAAAATGGAAAACAAAAATTATTAAAAAAACATTTGCACTCACCCAGCACTTACATAGAAACCAGTACTGACGGCATGAGGGTAATGCACATACATAAACACTGAGTTTATATAAAGGTTTTCAAATTTGTATAATTTCACATGTTATTATTGAGAAAAACATGTGGTGAAAGTTTGCAATTTATAAAATGTGGTCTGCCTGTGTTAAAAGATTTCATGCACGCAAACACATTTTTTCCACCATATAAGCAGATTCTTGTCTGTTGGTTTGCATGACTTCAAGAAGAATAGTAAACAAACAGAGTAGGATTCAACTATTAAAGGATTGCCTTGTAATATAACTTGGCTTTGCTTTAGAAGCACAGATGCCTTGATACAGTATATCTTCTCTCATCACATATCTTCACATGTTGTTTTCAGCAGAAGAAAGTCATACACATCTGGTATGCCAGCAGGTTGAGTAAATCATGAGAATTACAAATTTTGGGTGAAATCTCCCTTTAACGGGGAAAACAGTTTAATTCGGCGCTGCTCAAGGCAGGGAAATGATAAAAGGAAAACTAATTTGCAATTTTCGAGTAGTGTTTTTCATGCTTGAGTAGCTGGTGCAGAATGAGCACCTATTAATCGATTGCGCTTTTCGAATGAGAAAAAAAAAATGTAGGGCAGGGACTTTGATTACATTAGGACAAGGCTGGAGCCGTTGTGCAAATACAGATGAATGTGAAACAAGCGAGTAGAATCTAATTTGTCCATGTTTTGAATCACAATACACTTAGCATAAACAATAAAGAACAGGTACTCGAGCAGTATATCCAAGAAACCTCCGTCTGCAAAAAGATAGAAATAAACTCCAGCGAGTTTCCTTTTGTCCAGCTTAGGCATCAGTGGTTCTTATTTAGAAGTCATCATTCCCTATTCTATACAAAGACAATTACCCTCCACTGTGAGAGCTTCAGAAGGCTGAAAGGTGATAATGGTAAGTCAAAACTAATTTTAAGCAATTCTTATCATAAAATCAGTTTGGAATTGACCCTACAATGCAATGGATTGAGATCCTTTAGAAGTACCCTGCGAAGGCATGATCGGCGCCAGTTAGAACACAGCTAGACACGCTATGGGAGGGAGCTTTCTCATTCTAGAAAGCATTTGATTGGACAAAGTTTCTCATGCCATTTGTGTCGTCATGACTGTGTCAAGCCAGAAGAGAGAGACTGCTGAATTTAAATGCTTATATCTTCTGAAAAATTATTTTGTCAGCACTTGGAAGTACACTAGCATATTGATGACCTTAAAGGGAATAAATACACACTAAAAGCAGCATAACTTTCATTTTGTTTTCATGGCAACTTTAAACTGCACCACTATGACCTGAAAGAGAAAACTGACTGTAAAAGACAGCTTACATTAATGCTTCTTGCTTCTTATTTAATTTACCATTAATGTATTACTTTTAATAATATCTTGTATAGAAGATACAAATTTGACTTCATTAAAACTCTGCGGACCCACCAGCGGGTGAGGGGGCACTATATGGCAAGCCGGTTTAACAATTAAAACCCTTAAGTCCCTGGATGCATAAGTCATGTGTAATATCATTTGCAAGTTCATTCAGAAAACCCCATCACTTTTGCATTTAGTTAAATAAAATAACAAAATAAGGCCTGAAAAGATGTGTCGCAAAAAATAAAAATAAATAAATAAATATACACATATATATATATATATATAAACATGTTTATCATAGAATTGTAAACTTACACAATGTTATTTATTAATAATCACAATCATTTCTTTAAATTTAAGGGATTATCTGTAAAATTAGACATTTTATGTCATATTAGTCAACTTTATGTGAAGAGACAGCTGCATGCATGTGGCAGTGTGTATTTAAACAGCAAATGACTTGTAGGCAGTCTTCTCACCATTTGCTTGCGTGATTACAGATGGCATTTGTGCCAAAAATTAAAAAATTCAAAAATTGCTAAGCTTAATTATTTAAATTATAATGTTTGATCGATCATTGATAAATCATTAACATCCCTAATTCTACATTGTGTTCTGAAATTTTGCAACCCAACACCAAGCTTGTGTAGCTAGAAGCATTTGTGTTCAAGTGCTTGCGTAAAGAATGTTTTATTCCTAAAATTCAATCTCATAGTTAAGTCTGGCAACAATATTTATTCTAACTACTGCTTTAGTTCTCCAAGCGGCATATAATCAAATCAGCTTTCTATAGTCAGATTATGCCTTGCTAGAAACGGGGAGCTCTCATCTACAGAACTTTGTTATCCATAATGCACTACATGATCAGCTGCATCAGACACACATTTTGTTTTGTTTTTTAGCCAATGCATTGTCCCCTAATATAAAACATCCACATATTCTACCAATCAGGCATTCTGTTCTTAACAACCACCACCCCCTTTTTATCATTCCACCAATCAGCACACGTAAGCAGGTCCTAACCCCCTGTGAAGAAGGCTGGTCTGGCTGCAGTGCTGCTGGCCACCCAGTGCTCCCACTGAGGCAGCACTCTCATTTCCTGCACATACAGATAAAAAGACAGCACACTGAGCTGCAGAAATGGGATTGCAGCCTGCTGCAATCAAACAAGAGCTCAAATCAGGGATGAAACATGCATGTTTACTGCTTATATTACAGCACTATGACCTTGCCAAAATGGTACATCCCTGACTAGTGTGTTTATTCTTTTTGAATGAGGCTGTTTCACAATAAAAAGGGATAGTTCACCCAAAATGTAAAAATTCTGTCATCCTTTACATTTTGAAAGAACAGATGGGTGAGTAAATAATGACAGAATACAATTTTTTGTGTGAACCATCCCCTTAAAGACTCAAATCCAATCTGAAATTACAATACAAAAGATTAAAACTGGCAAATATGTTGCTGAGGCAAATTATATGTGTGCCCATGCATACATACAAACGCAAACACAAACACAAACCCACCCACATCCTCTTGTACATACAAACCACCCTCGACCTCACAGTTATACACACTTGAGGACCTGATTGTTAGCGTGTAATATATGCACAGCTATTTGTGTTTTGAATGTTAATTGAATGCTGGAAAGTGCCAATGGGGGAATAGTTCTAATCAGCATACCAATAAACCCTTCACATGATAAAGTCTTTATAAGACGCACTTACTCCCAGGGCCTCCATATACCTAAACAGTAAGTGTACACCCCCATACTTTCCTAGATGCCGTGAATGAGGAAGAGCAGTATTACAAGCAAATCTGATACACGTAAACATATGCTGTGGTGTCATTAAATAGTAATAAATCTAGACAATAAATAAAACAGAGGAAACAACAGTTTTAAAATGGAGCATATGCGGTATTGAAGTAAAAGCTAAAGTCACCATGGCAAATAAAAGCTCAATGAAGAAGTATTACCCAATATCATAAACTCAGTACTCAGAACTGCCAGGTGACTTGGCCGGGGTCTTTTTAATAGTAAAATAATAATAATAATAAAACTGTGGTTCTAAACCTGTATTACATTCTTTCTTCCACGGAACACAAAGAGAGATGTAAGGCAGAATGTTGGCCTCAGTCACCATTCACTTTCATTGCATGGAAAAAAAATTCAATGTAAGTGAATGGTGACTGAGGCTGTAATTCTGCCTAACATCTACCTTTGTGTTAAGAGAAAATCATCTGGGCTTGGATCAACATGAGTTGTAAGGAGTTTATGGATGAGATATCTCTTTAAAAGCAAGCAGCGCTGATTGCAGTAGACATCCAAGAGATGGAGCAAACACGCTAAATATACAAATCTAAATCCCAGTTTCAAGATCAAAGTGAGCTATAACTCCATTGCCAACTTGAAACTTTCACTGGAAGTGGACACACACGCGAGCGCACACATCCCCAGATTGCTAATTGCAGCATAGAGGGTAATTATGGCTCTGGTGAGTGGTCAGCTGAGTAAGTGCTGGCCAGATCTGTTGGCTGGACCTGGTCTTTCTGGGGTCTTATTGAATTTGTGACCTGGTGCAGTGAATTTGGAGTTGGCGGAGTTGTTTGTCGGCTGTTCTCTTCAACACGTACACACTGTCTGTTTCTGTCTAATGCTGCAATCTGCCACACACAACTTTGGGAAGACATTTGACGCAGCTGCCTTAACTATTACAAATGCACAGCCTTCTAAAAGTAAACAGCAAGCATTTATTCCCATTATGTGCGTATGCATGTGTGTTCATCATTATATATATGCACGTATGCATGTGAGCCTTAATCTTATGCCCCTGGGTACGGTGGGGGCTTTTTATCTAAGCAAGATCTCCCAAACGCAGCTCAGAAGCAATATCCACGAACCATTCCACCACAATTGCTCATCGTCAGTTGTTCCCTTGGGATACAGTATATGGCGGATTCCTGGGACTTCATTTCTGTCCGCCCCCCTCAAACACCTCCCCTCTCGTTTGACTCATTCCATCCCAAACAACCCCACCCTTCTCAGCTGTGAGGAAAAACAAACACAAAAGAATTAACACAGCCATGCCGATGGGATATCCATGGTTCTGACACTTTTTCCACAAGTCAATTTTGATGACTTTTCCAAGACTTTCCAGTTGTCTGTGATTATTCTTAATGCACAGAGACAACTATTAGTAAAGACTCCAAACACTGTGGTGCTTTCAAAACACGGCCTTGTTTGCTTGAGAGGTCTGGCATGTCAACTTATGGCTAAAGCAAAAGCATGAGTTTGGGGTGGGACTAAGATAACTTTGAGGAGCACACTAGAGCAGTGGTTTTCAATCAGCTTTCCTTAAGGACACAGATTTTTATTTTGAACATCATGTGGCAACCCAATACAGAACCAAAATTGTTAACCTTACAAAAGTATTATTAAAATAAATTATTAATATTACCATGAACTACATAAGTCCAACAATATGTGAAATTATAACAAGGCCTATTAAATAAACTGAAAAGGAATAATGTAAATTTTTTATTTTTACATTTTGTAACATATGGAACCAACCCCGGGCTAAAAAACTGAATTCGTTTTGTCAAAATATACTTAAAAGTTTGTTTGGATACTCTGCCTTTGTCATCAACAACAAATAATTGGGAGGTGTTTTCTCCACACTTTAAAAAGTTGATAAGCCTATTAAGCTATATAAATATTTAGCTATATTATCTATGCATTATTATATTATTAGTTACATTTTATCACTGCATTTAGAATAATTTTTTTGTTGTTGTTGGTTTGCTTTATAAGAACAGACCTGTGAGAATTTTTTAAAGATTACAGCATTAGGATTTTTTAAATTTCAGATTGATATACTAATGAAACATTCAGAGCAATCTGTGAACAATTTCGATTTCAATGACTCTTCCTAAGATTTTATGTTAAGATTTGATTCATTTCCATTACTTTTCCAGGCCTGGAGAACATTATTTTTAAATTACCTGATACTTCCAGCCCGCTCTACAATCACTATATTCCATTTAGCACGCCAGGTCACCTGTGCCTGCCCGCTTCCATGTTCCCTTACCGCTAGTCTCGTGTTCTTTTTTCCTGTATTAGGACACATCTATGTCTTTGGTTGGCTGCTTGTGAATAATCTGCTCACTAAAGAAGGGGGGAGGGATCTAAGAAAATATGAGGAAGCAGCAGGATGCTAATAATGCACCTCCAGCTGTTCCAAGTTAACCTGCAAATGTGTCCATCTGTACCTCCAGAGAAAGAGGGAGACACAGAGAGAGAGAAAATGAAATGGTATAGAGGACAGAGAAAGTGAATTAAACAAATGTATAGCGATTGAAAAGATAAATGCATTCCCATGAAAATCAATGATGAAAATAATAGAGATAAAATTAAAGGGATAGTTCATCCTAAAATGAAAATTCTGTCATAATTTCTATCATCAGAAACAGGTTTGCACCAACATGAGATAAATAATTTTTATTTTTTGGTGAACTATCCCATTAAAATGGTAGATATACTAACAGAACTAGGAAAAAGGGGGACAGTTAAGATTGAAGGATAGAGAGAGAGAGAGAGAGAGAGAGAGAGAGAGAGAAGAGAGAGAGAGAGAGAGAGAGAGAGAGAGAGAGAGAGAGAGAGAGAGAGAGAGAAAGAAATAGGGGTCCTGGCACTAAGCCGGCATTGTGGATGATTGTGAGCAGTTGGAGTGACCTTGCTGCGTCTGGACTGTCCCCGCCCCCTGCCCTGCATCCGACTGTGCCCTGCCTTTGGACCCTCACCCTGGGCCAAAACACACACACTCCCACCCTGCTGGGGCCTATAGGGAAGATGGGCATCATATTACTAACTAACAGACTCAAACAAAAAAACACCCACATGCACATACTTCATGTCAGCATACTAAATAATGCTCTCACATATACACAAATCACACATTTAATGAAGACACTACATCATTTGTAGGTCATGTATATGAACCTCTGCCAAAAACTCCCATGGATACCCCCTGCTCCTCTTCCTTCCATCAAACTCTTTCTCTCTGGCTGTTTCTCAGTTGGTGCGCCTATACGCGCTTCCTCTGTAAATACTGTCATATCAAAGATCTGCAGTGGTTGTTTTATGTGGATGTTTACAAACTGATCTGAGACACATCATCAGCACAGATGATCAGAGAGCCGTGACTGTCATGGGAGTTTATTCAAAAGAGAAGAGCTGCGGTTTCCAACTTATCTATGGAGAAAGGGGAGCGCTTTAGCACAGCGACAAAGTAAAGAATTGAGGTGGTACATCGAAAAAATTAAGAGATCTAGGTTATCGTAGTTGGATCAAGCAGAGAAAGTGAAAAATGTAATTAAGGAATTAGATTAGTCCCATCCATTTAATGAACAATCACCTAAAGGGTAGCAAAAAAAAAAAAAAAAAAAAACAAGCCAGTTTTGCAAGACTTTATAATTAAAGTTAAAGTGTGAAATTTCTAACCACTATCACCTTTTTTTATACCTTGTCTGTGATCCTTTGGACAAACAAGTCAATTCTCCACAAAATAGCTCGAGACATTATAGGACGGGAGGAGTCATTGGTATTCTTATGAATGGGAGAAATCATAGGCAGAATATAGCGGCTGTAGGTATGGAAGCCCCACCTTACAATTAAAGAGCCTAAAAGTGCATCTTTTTTGTTAGAGAAATCTTTTGTCAGTTTACTAGACAACAATTCATGCACATTAGCTGGATCTAAGATAAACAGCACAATTTATGACATAATTGTTGTTAAATTTTATTGCTAATTTGAAATGTTATTTGATCATAAACTTCACCAAATGTTCGAGATTTCATTCAAGTAGATAAAATCTGTCTTTGTATTCAATGAAATTAGCTGCCCGAAGGTATTACAAAAATGGCTGCCATGTGACCTTTTCCTATTAAAGGGCCATTCAAGTATTTACAAAATTATTTGCAGGCAATAAAATTGCTCGAAAATTCTGATTGTGGGTTGAAATTAACGTACGCATTCCTTTACGTGCTCACACACCAAGAAAAAAGGTCTAGATTAAAAGGTCTTTATATTATCAAATATTTTGCATTGTTATTTAGTCCCTCCAGGATTTTGCAAATTGAACCAATCTCAGCATTATTTGCGGTAGCTTGCAATTTTTTATTATTTATGCAAATATTCCACACAAAAACATAAATCTGAGGAAATTCAGATCTGAGGAAACCTCATTCCTTCATGTTTGACACTGACAAAACAAATACTTGAAAAGCATGAAGCTACGGAAGCTCAAAGAGGCCTTGCGTTATTATTATTTTTCTGTCTCTCGACATAACAAAGGTTGTTTTCTCGTGATCATGACTTAATATTCTCGTGATCTCGGCATAACAAAAAGTTGTTTTTTCATGATCTCGACATAACAAAAAGTTGTTTTCAATAAGGCTATCTGGAGGCAACAGCTAAACGCACCGTTGCATAAAGGATGACCGAATACATCATTACTTTGATCAAGGACTCATTCAAGCTGAAATAGCTGTATGTCTCTGTCATTGACAACTTCCAGATCAGACACCTTAGAAGAAGACTATCACGTCTACAACTTTGTCGTAGACAATACAGTGACCCTGAACGTTTGGCCGATTTCATTGCCTGCCAACTTGAGGGACCAGGACGTCTGCATGACTGCGGTCAATTATTAACATAACTTTATATATATATATATATATATATATATATATATATATATATATATATATATAGTTATTACAGTTAATGGAATCAAGGCATTTTTTTGCTTTTCAAATTATTTCTTGAATGGTCTCACGGGCCAGGTAAAATGGTCTTGCGGACCCTTATACGGCACTGAGGCCTGATGTTCCCCACCCCTGCCGTAAATGGACATAGCATAAACTCTTGTGAGTCTATTGTGAAGTCCGACCCCAAATTGATGCCATTGGTTGAACCAGAAGTGCACAAACAAACAGAGCAACGTTGTGACAGTGGCACAGTGTTAGACAAGCTACAAATGGCTTTAAAAATTAATTGAATGAACAATATCTATTGTAACATCGATAAAATGACACACTTCATCTTCAGTACTATCGTTCCTTGTTCATTGTCGAAGCTATACTGCGCTTCTTTACAAATCATGGAGCTAGGCTTGTGTCTCAAATGCCTGCTCTCTCCCCTGTTTAGGGTACTGCCTTTGATGTCACTTAATGGAAAGGTTTCTTTCTGCAGATTAGGGAATAGGGTACAAGCAAACAGTTTGAAAGAAGGCCCATCTTCCCTCTGGACTGTAACATGCTCTATGTCTGTGTGATATCTTCTCTGTATGCCACTTCTCTGAGCCTCCATCACCCAGCACGCCTTGCTTTCCTCCTCTGAGTCTAAATCTCCCAGCATGCTTCTCTTCCACCCCTACCCCACCCACTGAGACTGGCCAGGCCATAGTGCACCTGTGAGTTACCATGGTTACACGAACCCATGTCTTTTCTAGCACCGTGCTGCTAGTACCACAAACTCAAATACAAACAAATCAATAAATAATGTTCTATTAATTATTCGAAGGCCAGGATTAAATATACATGTGTTTAGAGACTTGTTTGTGTGTTCGGATAGCAGCAGAGCTTTTAAAACCACCATCTTGGATACGGCATTGCCTATTTGGACAATGACTCCCAGCTGACAATGACGCACGCATGTACAGACAATGAGAACTTGCATTTCCTGTGGCCGATGAACACCACTTTTAAGCTTTAAAGGAATGGTTCACCCAAAAATGTTAATATGACATTATCTTTATTTAAACATCACCTTTTGTGTTCTGCAAAAGAAAGCCATTCACGTTTGGACTAACATGGGGTGAGTAAACTATGATTTTTCCTCTATTTCTTCACCTCTTGCAATTCCCACCTATGCAATACTCTCTCCCTCTCTCTCTCTATTTCTGTCCCAGACAAGCTATAACAGAGGCTGTTTGAAGGTTTGCTGAAACAACCACAAAAGAAACACAGAAAACTAATATTATTATCAGGGTGTCAAGGATTTGAGTTATTGCAGATGACAAAACATTAATCGGGTGTGCACAGGGCATTTTCCCCTGGGGGGGGGCGACACCAAACTGGATGTTTAAAAACCCCAGACAAATAAAAATCTATATTAATGCGTACGCATCCACAACAAAGGAAGTGTGTCAGCGCCCCTGTTTAGAGGATGCTTTTTCATCTTAACTTTGTTTAATTTTTTGTTTTCTTAACCAATCACTCATTTCCCCCACTGGGTGGAGGGAGGGGAGTATTTGTCCCCCTGAGAGAACTCAGCTGTCCCACCTAAAGAGTCATCAGTCAAATCAAAGCTCCCAGCAGCCCAAGAGCCTTAATTCAATGTGTCACCTCCACACTCACGGAAGTGAAACGAGACGGACAGCACGGGAGGGGGTAGATAATCCACAGCCACCCCCAATTTCCTCCACTTTTCCTTTCCAGTTTTCCTATCTATCTTTACTGTCTTCATTATTTTCTAATTTCTCACTTCCTGGATAGTGCAGGACAGACCAAGCATGAATCTTTTGGTACAAAAAAACCCAATGATGCATGATTTCAAACTAAAATGCATGTCTATAAATTCCTTAACATTGAGTATGAAATATTGTACTGCAATCATATGTTACTGACATTTAGGAGACAATGTGGCCTTTTATTTAGCTTATTTTCGCAATGCAAAAGAAAACAGTTTGGTGACTGTTCCAGTACTTTAATACAAAAAAAATCAGCATTTTCACTATTTTTCTTTCTTTTCTTCAGAGCATAACAAACGTTTAGCATTGGACTCTGTGTGAATAGATTTGGTGGGAAAAACTGTTTGCAATTATTGCTTGTTTGTCTTTTAGCTGCATTGAAATTTGGTGTGAACAGTCCTATTCAAGTGCAAGTGCAATCTTTTATCACACACACACACACACACACACACACACACACACACACACACACACACACACACACACACACACACACACACAATCTCTTACAATCACTAGATGACACCAACAGTTTGAGGCTGAAGATGAGCGCTCGGCCTAATTTCATTGGAGGCACTCAACAAATTTGTCGAACACATGCAAGATACACACACGTGCAAACAGTGCACACACACGCACAGATGCTAGCACACACACAGGCCAGATGGAGCAGTCGAGGCAGGGCCAAGTGTGTGTGCACCTCATCCGTATGCCGTTTTTCCTCACTCCAGCGATGGCTCCTCAATCGTTACGTCTCGGGTTTGAACTCCTGATACAAACGGTTTTGTTGTTTTGTCGTCTGCCGTCCCTCTCTCTCTCTCACTGATCAAAATAACATCTGTTTGCATCTATGCAAATACCTGACAGGCAGCTGATGCCCTCTTCCCAACCCTCTGCTCAACCAAAAGAAAAAAAAGAAGCTAAAACAAATTAAAAAAGGAAAAAAAGAGAGGGAGGGTGAGTCTAGAACCTGAGCACATCTGGGTATAGAGCCACTGGCCTGATCCGGATTTGGGTCGCCAAGCTCTGCAGGCAAAAGCACACCTGGACACAGACAGCGCCAAAATAAAGGAGAGCGGGGAAACAACACCCTCCCAACTATCTATTCTCATTCTTTCTGACCTCTTAATTTAAAAGGGAGCAGGGAATTGTCTCATGGGTCATTCTGTAAAACGGGTGCCTTTTCCAGTTTGAATAAAGCAAGTTTTTCTAAGATTTTAAACATTTTATAATAAGATACATAATGTGTTTAAGGGTTAATAAATTGCATTGTGAAATATCAAAGCTGACCATATGATCAAATTTTACTGTACTGTATACAATGGACACAAATAGCAGCTGTTTTGTAGACTGAACCCTGTACACATATGGCTGGTCCCTTTGTATTACATACAACCCCAAAAGATGGGACAGTATGAAAAATGCTAATAAAACAAAAAGGAGTGATTTGTAAATTATATTCACCCTTTGCTATATTGAAATCACTGTACAGTCATTTCAAATCTGATGATTGCAACACACTCCAAAAAAGTTGAGACCGGGCAATTTAAGACTAATAACAATTTGATGAGTTGAAGTAACAAGGCGATGTGAAGCAGGAGATGTTAAACAGTTGAGACAATCATGTCATAGTATATAAGGAGCCTCCAAAAACAGCCTAGTCCTTCAAGAGCAAGGATCATTCGAGACTTGTCAATTTGGCAAGAGATGCTTCAGCAAATAATCCAGCACTTTGAGAATCATGTTCCCCAAAGACAAATTGGAAGAATTTTGGGCCTTTCACCCTCTACAGTGCACAATATAGTTAAAAGATTCAAGGAATCTGGTCAAATCTCGGTGCATAAAGGGCAAGACGGAAACCACTTATGAATGCATGTGATCTCTGATCCCTTAGACCTCACTGTCTTAAAAAACATAATTAATCTGTAATGGATATCATGAACATGGGCTTGGGATAACTTTAGTAAACCTTTGTTAGTCTACACCACTCGCCGCTGCATCCGCAGATGCAAGATAAGACTTTACTATGCAAAGCAGAAGCCCTACATCAACACTGTCCAGAATATCATTTACAAATCACTCCTTTTTGTTTTATTAGCATTTTTCATACAATCCCAACTTTTTGGGAATTGCGGTTGTACATACACATACTAACACTGCATCAGCCTATTTCAATAACTAAAGAGGAAAAGGAGTGTGAGAGTCTGATCTCACAAACGGCAGTCTCCCTCAAACCCCCACGGCTGCCCATGCTTAATCCCCCATGATGCACTAGGGCACTTTCGGAGCCACTGAGACCCACACTGGCACTGAGGGCTCACACACATACGGTCATCCAGATGCTATGGGTAATTAACCTACCTCTGTGAGTGAGCAAGTGCGTGTCTAAAAGTATGAGAAACAGACTTTGTGCAAGTGATAGAATTTTTGCCATTCAACAAAAGGCACGGCAAGCAAAAAGGCACAAAAGTTGTGAAAGAGCACTAGCATAAAGAAACACAATCTGTGGAGACGTAATCTTAGACAAAAACATTCTGCAGTTGAAGAGTGAGATCAGGGATGAATGCATGCTGTGGCACAGGGAAGGCAGTTCTGGGCTTGGCTATGCCCAGGGTCTTAATGACTTAATTGAGGTAATTATTTGGATAAGAAGTCCAATCACCTGCCTCTTTTCCTCAAGGTCCTCATCAGAAGCTAATTAAAGAGTCGCTCCCAGTGCGATTCCGACTGGTGCTACGTCAGAGGGCTAAGTAAAAACAGAGTAAACTCTGCACGCACCCATATCCGCCACTGACGGGGGCCGCTCTCATCACGCCAATGTCCCACAGACCTCTACTGCAATATGGCTCTCTCTGGCTGTGTCCGAAACCTAAAAGGATGACTGCTCTGGTAGTATATGGAAGTAGGATGGTCAAGAACTACACTGATAATGACATCATAACATTGAAACCATTGCACTGCCATATATGTATGCCTGGCACGAGTGTGCTGGTTGTCTTATTGGGAAATCTTCTCATTTTAAAGAGCAAACATTAGCTATTCAATCTCAGATTTTTCTGCTTGTACAACTCCAGTGGCGAACATACTGTATAAGCTGAATATAAACAAGTTAACTGAAACGGAGTTAAAATACAAGCAGATATAGGATATATGCATTGCGAACACTGCAACGTTACTTTTACATTTTTTGTTTGTTTGTTTTTTTCATTAAAATTTGCCTTTTTCTTACGGTGACATGACTGAGAGAGCACCTTCTAGCACGCTTCCACACTCTATCACAAACACAGTGGGCATGCAGTAGGCCGACAAGCCAAGCAAGGATAGTGTTTGCTTAAAAACTGATGCGCTAGGTTTAAATGGTTAAATGTATGTATGAATACAGAGAGCACGTCAATATGAAAAAGTCAACTCCAAGAATTTTTTTTTACTTTAGAAATCAGAAAAAATTTCCGAAAAAGAGGATATCTAGGAAAAAGGATGTGTTACAAGGGCTCTATAGCTAGACTAGACAAAAATGTTATGGTATTTGATGCCATTCCGAGGTGCTGGAACGTTGTTCCGGACAGCCCCAATTTGACCCCTGATTACATTACTACCTGCAGAGTTTTGCCACATCCCTTGGTGAACATTGTGCTCAATGATACATAGCACAATGGGTCAGGTGGATGCTCTGATGTTGCAATCCGTGTATGTCTTCTCCCTTGCAATGGATATTATCCATAACGAGCAAATGAAAAGTTAATAATGATTGTCACTAGGGGGCAAAATGCATCAGTCATAATTAGAGGGCAGAGACGGTGAAAATGTGGCAGTATTGCCAGTCATTGAGGGTCTCTGATGATTAGCAAATACCAATATGGCTGCTCGAACACTTCCAGTGGGTTCACGTCCTGCTGGCAGTTTATCCCGCCTATGTTTTCTATTTCTACTTCCTTTGCAAATTCTAATTGATTTCCTCTCTTGCCTCACCAGTTCCTGTCCCCCCCTTCACCCACTTCACACTTCTCTGTTTTGCACTCCCTCTCTCACCCTCCACTTCTCTCTATCGCTTTCTCTGGCAAGGTGTTGTGTAGTAAAGAAAGGCCTCTCTCTCTCTCTGCCAGTTGCTGTGCTGGTACAATTGCGACAGCACCCTCATGAGCGGCTGGAGCTAGGGCCGCCTCAACACCTCCGCAGAGTGTTCAAGGGTAACCAGCAGGGGTCTACAAACCCCCCCCCCCCATCTCTCGTCCTCTTTTTCCTCTCCCTCACACACACATAAACGCAGTGGGTCCCTCAAACAGGCACCCAGAGAGCAGCCGTCAAGCATTCACTCCTCACGTCTCATTAATCAGCTGCCAACATCAAACAGCAATGCTGCTGCTTCCCGGGGGCCTGTCCGTCCACTCGCCTGACTTACACTGTTGTGTCTGTCGTGGCAAATGCATTTCTGTATCTATTGTGTATGTGTATGTGTGGCACATACTGAGTGCGGCGAGTCTGTTTTGGCCAGTTTGTGTTGGATAATGAGGCGAGTTGAGACTGGATTTTAGGATCTGTTGCCGGAGTTTGGGTCAGGTCATTTTTATTAAGGTCCACTCATCAGTTGCAAAGCATTCTATATGCATTCAGTGCATGTACTGCATGCTCTTCCCTACGGTTTGGTACATAATATTCCAACACTTTCTCTCCTCTCTCCACCCAAGAGCGGCTTCACATTTTCATATACATGTCGGACATAAACGTTCAAGGAATGCTCATCTTCATTCTTTTTAAGGCATACATGATGTTAGGCATGCACAAAGGTGTGCTCACACTATGGAATATTTAACCCAAAAATGAAAATGATATAATTTGTGTGCAATAATATGACTTTTGTGGAACACAGGCAGTATGTTACCACTCACTTTCATTCTTTGATAAAAGGTGTAATAAAAGTGAATGTAACTGAGGCTGGTAACTTTCTGCCTAACATATCCTTTGTGCTCCACAGAAGAAAGTCTTTAAAAATGAGTTTAAAATGAGGGTGAGAAAATAATGACAGGATGTTTAATTTTTGGTCAACTAAATTTACTAAATTTACTTGAAGCATGTGAAATTACTTTGGGCTACTTTAAACTTATATCAGCAACAGGAGAAGTTTTCACGCTCTAGTTTTTAAATTACAGATACTTTTCATGTTCATTCCATGATTTTTTCAGTTGTTCAGATTAATAGACAAGGATTTTTTTTATTAAATATATAGAGATCACACTAACAAAGGACACCACCATGACTGCTAGAATCTCTGCCTGCCTGGCAGACATCTCGGTCTGGATGAAGGAACACCACCTGCAACCTCCAGCCAAAACCGAACTCCTTGTCTTTCCAGCCAACCCTGCTGTCGAACACAACATCACCGTTCAGATGGGTTCGACTTCAGTAATGCCTTCAAAAACGATCAGAAATCTAGGGGTAACCATTGGTAACAAACTACATTTCAAGGACCATATCTCAAAAACCGCAAGATCATGTAGATTTACACTCTAAAACATCAGGAAGATAAGACCCTTCCTATCTGAAGATGCCACACAACTGCTTGTTCAGTCACTTGTCATAACTAGACTGGACTACTGTAATGCTCTCATTGCTGGCCTCCCTGCATGTGCAATTAGACCCCTGCAAATGATCCAGAATGCAGCAGCACGTCCACTGGCTACCAGCTGATGCACGTATCAAATTCAAGGCTCTGATGCTGGCATACAGAACAGTCACTGGGTCTGCTCCAACATACCTAAAATCATTTATGCAGAGCTACAAACCCACTAGAAGCCTGCGGTCGGCTAAGGAACGTCGCCTTGTTGTACCAACACAAAGAGGCACCAAAACACTTTCTCGGACTTTCAGCTTCATCATACCACATTGGTGGAATGACCTTCCCAACTCCATCCGTGAAGCAGACTCACTCTCTGTCTTCAAAAAACTACTTAAAACGCATCTTTTCCAACAGCACTTAACTAGTCACTAACAAAAACAAATTTAATTACATTTTGCACTTGTATATTTCTTGAATACTATTCTGATCCTAGTGAAACTTTGTAATATGGTTGTAAATATTACAACCATATTACAAAGAGCAATGTAAACAATTTGACAAGAGCAATTTGAAACAATTAAATGTTTTAGAGCTGAACATAACTAGAAAGAACAAAATTCACTGTAGACATTTCTATACACTTTTCCATTACTTTTAAAGATTTAACTATTTCCAGGTCAGGAAATCACTATTTTATAATTCCCTTATATTATTAGGGTTTCAATGACTGTGGGGATCCTGTAAATTACAGGAAATAATCATTTCAAAATAAGTATAATATATTAATGTATTTCACTTTCTCACATCACAGCAAACCATGCTGCTTTGAAATTTGTATTCTTTTCACTGAGCCAAGAGAACAAAAAAGTCAAAAACTTATTTTTGTTATGCGAGTTTACCAAACTTTAATTTTGTTAGGGAGCCAAAGAAGAGCTTCCTGACATGGGCTTGCATTTCTGCTCCACCACGTTCGCATGCCTATGAATGGAAATGAATGGAACAATGGAGTGAAGCCTACTGTAACCACACCTTAATATGATACATTTCCAGTAGTGTTCACCTCTATATGACACGAAAACATTCTTCCCCACGTTCACTTCCCCCTTTTATGAGTGTGGCACACAAACAGGCCGATTAGACAGCAGCTGAAAGTTCCATCAGCATTTGAGCAACGATTTTCCTCTCCCCAGCTGCAGCCCATTACAGGAGGGAATGAATTAATAAACCTGTGAGGGGAGGGGGAGAGAGTGTGAGAGAGAGGAGAGACTCTAGAGTGCGTCTAGGCTCAGCGCTGGCCTGGCTGGAGAGCTCATCTGAATATGGACCTCGTTAGCAGGTATGGCTCACAGGCAGGGAAAGGCACTTGATAACACACACACACACATACACACACAAACAACCACAAAATGAGGAAAGACAAACATAAATGTCATAAAGTCTTGTAGTGAGAGCCTCAAGAGCTCATTGTCTTGGGAACGCAGGAAAGAGAAAAGGACTTCGGGAACAGAAGATGACTTAAATCTTTTTTTTACAACACATGTATCTCACAATGACAAAAGTATAATGTATTCAAAGCATGACATGCTGTATAGAATTACTGTAAAGCCAACAAAAGTGCCATGGAGCAGTTTAGTGCACTATAAGGCCTGAAGCATATTGAACGCAACTATGCAAATGCTTTTAACAAGCTCAATTTCACGCATTCAGAAATGTGTCACAGCGCAATTACACAACATTACGCAAAGAAAGCAATGCATTCTCAGAGTTGCCACAAGTGGTGATATAGCGTGCATTAGTGTAAACATTCTCTTACAGTCATATTGGAGCAAGAGTTTGAAGACAATTTTGCTGAGCAAGTTAGTCAAAGTAAAACTACTGACATGTTTATGAACTAACATTTTCCAAAGAGTGTTTCAATGAAAGCAAAAAAAAATCTGACCTTTTGTAATATATATGAGTTAACAAACTGTCTTGATTTGTGACTTTTTGATGTGAAATAGTGAACACTGTTTAATATAATATTTTTTGGTTTTATCAAAATGCGCACTTTCGAAAATAAATCTTGATACAAGTGATCGATTAACAGTGCTGGGTGGATATTGAACACAGAAGATGTCACACTGGCACTCTGAAAACATACTTGCATGAGAATTTATGTATAATGATACTTTTTTTTTTTTGGATGATAGGAGGATGCTGGCCATTGCTTGTCTCAGAATAAATTATGCAAATTTCTGATTGGTAAAACGCTGTCTGTAATGTCTCTAAAACATGAATAACCAACACACCTGAAAACAAACAATTTGATTAAAAAAAAAAAATCTGACTTTCAATAGACTGGAATTATTTAAAATTTCACAACTTTTTTCCCCACTGTCTGCATATAAGGGCATCAATTTTTAGGAAAATTATTTTCTCTCAAAGTCTATTTATACTCTTACCTTGTTTCATATTCTGTGCCTCACTGTAATGTTCTGTGTACACTTATTTCTCCTATCACCAAAATAATTCCTTGTGTACATGAGAACACGTGGCAATAAAGCTCATTCTGACATACATATATATATATATATATATATATATATATATATATACAGTACACAGCAGTTGTGCTCAGGTCTAAGGGGTTAAGTACTTATTACCATTGTTCCATGTCTGCCAACCATGTTCAGTTGTGCAAACATCAACTGCAGACTGAAACTTTTGGTCGGATGTTAGGAGTGAATGAACTTGGCTGCATATTAAAGATATTGGATGCTCCCTTGCTCCCTTTTTAGTTAATGGCTTAATCTCCAGTGTGCTGTCTGTCTGCACTGGCCAACTTATTTTAATCCTAACTCCATATAAAGCCTCTGAAAGCAAAATGTTTCATTAACATGATTCTCAATGCGATAATGCACAGTGAATATAGGATTTCTAAAGGCCTTTAGTCCTTATAAGTAGTAATTGTGTTTAACAGCATACCATTTCACGATAAATCACTCAAATTTTGGAAATGGCATATCAGATGTAACTAGAGACTCTAGTCTTTTGACTCATAGAGGTTTCAATGTAAATACATAATGAGGTTTCTACCAGATGTAGTTTTGTTGGCGTTTCTCCCAAAGACATACTCAGCTGTGATCGGTGCCATATTGTTTTGTCACTTTGTCAAAAGTGCATCAAAAGTTTAACCCTTTACTGACAGCTCAGAGTGTTCTGAACCGAAAACAATCAGTTTTTAATGTAATTAAATTATGAATGGAGTATAGTGAAGACAAAACACAATCAGCACAGGATTGTGAGCGACTGTTATACGGTGTGTTTTCTCTGAACTGTGATGTACTGTAGTGCAGGGAAAAGCAAGAGTGCAATGAGGAGATTGCCTCGTCAAGAATGGCATAGCTGAGGTTCCAGTAATGCTGGTAATGGCATCCAGACGTTCAGCACACACACACACACACACACACACACACTCCTGCCAGCACAGAGGAAGTGCCAGCGCCACCCGTAACCTGATATCCACTCACAGCTGTCCAAACAGCAGAGAGAGAAAGAGAGAGAGAGAGAGAGCTCTCTGGGGGTCTGGGGTAGGCTGGTGCTCCCTACAGTAAAGGGTGCATTATTTTTTCTTGTCTCTCCATCCTCCCCCACTCTCCCTTTTTCCTTCTCTTCTCTTTTCTTTTCTCTGTCTCTCTCTTTCCTTCTCCCTTGACAACCTCTTACCCCTCCCTGCTAATACCACATTCTGCTGTGCAGTGCTGGGCCAATCACTGGGGCATCCGGGACCTGGCTCAGGGTGGGGGGTGCAGAGACAGATGATCATTGCCGCATGTGTGTGTGAATGCATGAGTGTGTGTTAGAATGGGGTTTAGGTTGTTATGCCTCTTTATCCTTTGGTGTTTGTGGGGGACTAGCGGCAATCTGGGGGTCTGTGCACATTGTTTTGAGTTTGTTTGTACTTTTTAAAGAACTTATGAGTATTTGCTTAAGAATAAGAGTCAATATTACAGTTTAAAGGGATAGTTCAAAATAAAACATTCTGTCATCATTTACTCTTCTAATGCACCATAACATCCCGTGTAATCAATTAGAACAAGTTCAAGTGAAATGTAGATATAACCAGGTGAATATTAAAAGGGACAGTTCATCCATAATTGAAAATAATTTGTAATAATTGACTTATACCCTATAGTTGTTCCAAATACGTTTGATTTTCTCATACGAGAAATCAGACCATTATTGGTTTACATGTATACCTTACATGTCATAACATCCTTGTTTATGTCTTAAGGCTGAAACTAAAATCTTTGTATTAATATGCGTGTATGTACTGTATGTGTGTGTGGTGCAGAGCTCAAATCTGGCTCCTGGATGCTGGTGTCAGTGTGCACTCTCAGCTCTCTCTCCTGGGGTTGGTGACAGTAAAGTCTCTCTAATCCCCCCCAGCTCCTGATACACAGCACACCTCCCACTGCATGCTGATGAGCCCTTCTGAACACACACATGCTCACACACCATATGCATAAATATGTAAACACGTATGCACACTCAAACATTGATACGTTTCTCTTTAACTGTGAAGAAACAGGAAGTAACTTATAGAGAATTTGCTTTTGGACCCGATTTGTGTACAAAAGAAAGCCAAATGTCAATAGCTTCTCTGGATGTCTGTCTTTCTATCTCACAAGGGCCTGTTCTAATACAGCGTGCTTCATCAGCCTCTGTATCAAAAAGGTGAACTACGCTCAGATCTGCTAGACAAACTGTAGTTATGTCCATAATATAACCAGGAAGTGATTACTGACACACAGGAACGTAACCAAATTTCCAGGATTGGGTGGAATCAAAGTTTACATGTTAAGAATCTGTTATTGGAAACCCCATATAGATCTATAACAAATCTGATTATTGGAGGGGACACGTCCCCCTCAATGTCTCTGATGGTTGTGGCCTTGTTGATTCATTACTCTTTAAATCCACCATGTCCACACCAGGTGTGATGTGGCAAACCATAAAAGTCTCTTCCATGAAGTCAGGACCTCACAGACGACCCTGCACTGATCAAGGCCTGATATTGAACTGAGGAGTTGGGGAGGGATAGAGTCAAGCGAAATGAAGCCCTTGAAGCCGGCCTCTAAAATCCATCAAAAAAAAAAAAAAAAGAGCAGGGCAGGAATAAAGAGGGAGGAATGGAAAAATGGAAAGCTGTGGCTGGATGTCAGATCTAAGCTACCACACTCTGCTTCTTATGGCTCCAAGGATCGGGATATACACTCCCATGGTTGTAGGAGAGAGAAAGAGATAGATGATATAAGGAGGGAATGGGAACTGAAAGAGGCCAGAGAGAATACTTAATGGTTATCAGAGAGGACCAGAAGACTCCCATCCTTGACTGGGCTTAAGACTGCTCCTGTCCTGTCCTGTCTTTATTAGTAAGAACAGATTCCTGGTCTGGTTCCATCTAATTACCGCAACCCGCTAGAAACTCTGTTTAACTCTGCTGGGCCTTTTAGTAAGTGAGCACGCCACTCAAGGCAGGATGGGAAACAGAGGCAACTCAAGTCCATAGAAACAAGCCCTGAGATCCAACACATGTGCAGGGTGCACCTGCAGCCCACGCCATCCATCAAAGCCAAACACCTGCCTTTAGCAAATACTTCTTCTCTTGGCTAACACTTTTTTTTCTGCCCTATCATCCACACTCTTCCACCTCAGGAACTTCACAGCCCAGCTGGATCCAGTCTTTCTCCACAAATCAAAAGACCGACCTGTGTACAGTGTGTGTTGTCAGCCATTTGATTGGTCTTGCCTTCCCAGCAGGCAGTGCACTGGGAGCTTTAGGAGGGCAGGGAAACAGCACCATCCCAGCCAACCCGAATCAGCCAGACCTGATACCTTTGACCCCGTCTAACCCAATTTATGCCGAAAGCCTGTTTACCCCCCAATCATCAACCCCCCCACCCTTCGAAATTTCAACGCAAACACACAAATACACACAGACCGATGACTTACATAGTTATTAGAATTACTTCTACATGACAACATAAATGCAACAGCACAAACACAAACCTAAGACATTATTGTTATTATCATTAATGAAATCCCAAACCAAAACTAAAAGAAAATATTTTAGCGGAAAAACTAAAACTAAAATACATTTTAAAGGCTCGAAAAAAGGCTCGAAAATGACTAAAATAACTAAACACAAATAAAGCAAAAATTTATATGAAATAAAATACAAAATAAAATAAACACGATCCAGAATTAATTTTAGCTTTTGATACTAAGTAAATTATAAAATCTTTAAACCTTTACAACCCACATTAAACTTGAATGTCACTAGAACGTGATAACACTGTGGGCCTAAAAATGTAAAATCATTAAATATATTTAAAATGATTTCATACATTAAATATTATTTATCAATTAAAATATTACTTTTAGCAGCCCTTCAAATGCAAAATAAAGCCTAAACTTAAAACTAAAGTGAAACAAAACAAAAAAAAACATTGAAAAAAACTAAGTGTCAATGAGTGAAAACTAATGAAATCTAACCTAAATTGAATTGTCAAACTGAAAATAAAAGGAAAAATACAGAAATACATTAAAATGTAAAACTAACATAACTGTGAACTGGAACAAATTAATAAAATAAATAAATATAACATAGGAAGTCGTCTCCCTTGGGTGGATTGAGCTGTTTGTGTTGAAATGTAGTGCGGAGTGGACTAAGGGGAGTGAGGACATGTTTGCCAGTGTGTATGTGTTGTGATTTCTGAACAACTGTCATTGTTCAGTGCTTGTTGGTGAGGGCATCTGCGTGACAAAGCCTCCCTAGCCAGCTTTACCACAGAGACCCACTGACTTCAGCCTTCTCAGCAAAGCCAAGGCCTCTTGTGACTCAGTGTGTGTGTTCTGTGAGGATCATAAATTCCAGTAAACTAACTAAATATTTCAGAACATTGAGAAGAGTGTCAAATCTTTCTTTTTTGCCTTCTGTAATCCTCAGTCTCTCTCTCTCTCTCTCTCTCTCTCTCTGTGTGTGTGTGTGTGTGTGTGTGTGTGTGTGTGTGTGTGTGTGTGTGTGTGTGTGTGTGTGTGTGTGTGTGTGTGTGTGTGTGTGTGTGTGTGTGACTGAGAGAGCATGTTTTCACTCCAGACCTGGCTGCAGCTGTGCAGACTCACTTCAACTTGATAAAAAAAAAGCTTGCTTATCAGCTTATGTTAACAGCGCTGCATTTGAATTCAAAATATTGAACTACTGCTATCATGAAACAAACAGTGGCGGCTTTCCTGCTGCTGTAATATGCTCTGTAACCTTAAAGACAAATCTGGGCCCATCTCCGAGACACAAAATCAGCTAAACATAATATATATATATATATGTATATATATATATATATATATAACAAATCCTCAAAATTATTATACATTTTTAATCATAATTTAAAAGTAGTTAAATAATAGCCAAGCTACTCCTTTGAATATGCAAAAAAAAGTGAACTATGCACTGAACTACACTGAAGTTCCGCAAAATGTATAATTTAATCAGAGCCACAATTTTCTGGCACAACATTGATTGTTTAGAATGAATGAACAAATCTCAATTAGGGTGACATTAAACTTGAACAGATACATTTAGACTAAATACATGTAAACCCTAATGTTGTCATTACTGGAAAAATGAAGTTGTCTTGATTCAACACTACTTGAAATGTCATGTTTCGGGATCATAACTGAAATATCTACAGGTCCTTCTCAAAAAATTAGCATATTGTGATAAAGGTCATTATTTTCCATAATGTAATGATACAAATTAAACTTTCATATATTTTAGATTCATTGCACACCAACTGAAATAGTTCAGGTCTTTTATTGTTTTAATACTGATGATTTTGGCATACAGCTCATGAAAACCCAAAATTCCTATCTCAAAAAATTAGCATATCATGAAAAGGGTCTCTAAACGAGCTATTAACCGAATCATCTGAATCAACTAATTAACTCTAAACACCTGCAAAAGATTCCTGAGGCTTTTAAAAACTCCCAGCCTGTTTCATTACTCAAAACCGCAATCATGGGTAAGACTGCCGACCTGACTGCTGTCCAGAAGGCCATCATTGACACCCTCAAGCAAGAGGGTAAGACACAGACAGAAATTTCTGAACAAATAGGCTGTTCCCAGAGTGCTGTATCAAGGCACCTCAGTGGGAAGTCTGTGGGAAGGAAAAAGTGTGGCAAAAACGCTGCACAACGAGAAGAGGTGACCGGACCCTGAGGAAGATTGTGGAGAAGGACCGATTCCAGACCTTGGGGACCTCGCGGAAGCAGTGGACTGAGTCTGGAGTAGAAACATCCCCGCATTCCCCAGGTCAAGCCACTTTTGAACCAGAAACAGCGGCAGAAGCGCCTGACCTGGGCTACAGAGAAGCAGCACTGGACTGTTGCTCAGTGGTCCAAAGTACTTTTTCGGATGAAAGCAAATTTTGCATGTCATTCGAAATCAAGGTGCCAGAGTCTGGAGGAAGACTGGGGAGAAGGAAATGCCAAAATGCCTGAAGTCCAGTGTCAAGTACCCACAGTCAGTGATGGTCTGGGGTGCCATGTCAGCTGCTGGTGTTGGTCCACTGTGTTTTATCAAGGGCAGGGTCAATGCAGCTAGCTATCAGGAGATTTTGGAGCACTTCATGCTTCCATCTGCTGAAAAGCTTTATGGAGATGAAGATTTCATTTTTCAGCACGACCTGGCACCTGCTCACAGTGCCAAAACCACTGGTAAATGGTTTACTGACCATGGTATTACTGTGCTCAATTGGCCTGCCAACTCTCCTGACCTGAACCCCATAGAGAATCTGTGGGATATTGTGAAGAGAAAGTTGAGAGACGTAAGACCCAACACTCTGGATGAGCTTAAGGCCGCTATCGAAGCATCCTGGGCCTCCATAACACCTCAGCAGTGCCACAGGCTGATTGCCTCCATGCCACGCCGCATTGAAGCAGTCATTTCTGCAAAAGGATTCCCGACCAAGTACTGAGTGCATAACTGAACATAATTATTTGAAGGTTGACTTTTTTTTGTATTAAAAACACTTCTTTTATTGGTCGGATGAAATATGCTAATTTTTTGAGATAGGAATTTTGGGTTTTCATGAGCTGTATGCCAAAATCATCAGTATTAAAACAATAAAAGACCTGAAATATTTCAGTTGGTGTGCAATGAATCTAAAATATATGAAAGTTTAATTTTTATCATTACATTATGGAAAATAATGACCTTTATCACAATATGCTAATTGTTTGAGAAGGACCTGTATGTTCCTTGAATTTGTCTTATTAATCTATAGACTTCATATTTTATGTGTTAATAACTCACATGGTTGCTTAAAAAGTAAGGTTATGGGTCATACACATAATCCATTGCATTCCATATTTAATTATGTTTCCTTGGTTAAAGGGAACTCATGGGGTAATTTAAATATTTGTTATTAAGAATTCATAGACATTCATAGACATTTTAGCTCTTTTGTAGTATTATTTACATTATTTTGCTACAAATAGTTGTTTTGTGTGATATACAATTTTGAGTGATCTTTGTCCCCTTTGGCCAAGTTGAACACTATTTCAGTTTAGCTTGTATATTTGCAACTGAAGTGGTTTATATACATTTCAGTGGAGAATTAAGTTTATTTAATGATCGACCTAGAATCTGTATTTGAGCTGTATTATTATATGGCCAATTCAACAAAAATGATTAAGGAGAAACAACAATATTTAAATGGTGAATCTAAATCAAGTCAACTTGCATCTAGTTACCTTAACATAAAAAGTTAAGTGCATTCTAAATTAGTTAAGTGAACATAATTAAGTTTTGAGATATTATTAGTCATTTCAATTGAAGGAACAAGTTTACTTCCTAAAGCCTCACTGTTTTGATGCTGCTTTTAGTTAGCAACAGCTACGTGGTCACCCTCATGCTCTGGATTTGTTTTCTACCAGGATTCTGGTGAAACTTGCGAGAGTTCTTCAGCACAAGGGTTACCGTCTAGACACAACCTTTCTGTCCTCTACATCAATGTCTGTACCACTGCCATGATGGGGTGTGTTAGGGCCACTGGATTGTAGCTCCTGGAGTTGGGTGAGAAAGTATGCGGAGGGTGACAGCTGCGTGGGCCCCTCCCTGCCAGCACCCGCTGGGGGCTCTGCTGTACTTCACTCTGTGGACGGGAGCCTCTTTTAATCTACCAGCGGGGCTCCACAGCTGCTGTAAGCTAGCCCAAAAACGTCTGCCTGTCTAAAAAACCAATGCTCCCCCACCCTCTGTATCCCTTACACAACTGAGCATTCCTCTCTTATCTTTTCCTCTCTCTCATTCTTTTTCCTTATTTCTAGATTTGCTCTGTCAATCAATGCAGAGCAATCTGACTGAGCCAGAACTTCAAAACATGAACTTCTTCTTTAGCACAACTATCTAGCACAGAAAGATTAGAGACCCGCATTATACAGTAATCATTGCATGTTTTAAGATCATCTGATACATAAAGAGATGTAAACTTATTATTGTAATAATTAAATAATTTAACTCATTATTGTAATATTGGCATATTTAGTTTTATTTTTCATCTTTGTCCTTCTTAAAGGGATGAAAATGATAAAAATCTGTCATAATTGACTCTTTTCAAATGTCCCATCTAGCATCTCTTTTTGTGTCCCACGGAAGACAATATTCGGGTGAATAAATGATGACAGAATTTTCATTTATGGGTGAACTATCCCATTAATTACTCTTGTTTAATGTTATTTATGTAACTTAATCATTTTCTGATGTTTGTTAATTGTCACTCTCTTAATTAAATCAGCAGCTACTCTTATATTCTATTGATAGTACACTTTTCTTAGTTTAGTCTGCACTGTTATTTAATTAGATTTTTTATTTTATTCGTTCCCTGTTCATTTCATTTGCACTTATCTTGTTTGCCATATTGCTCTCTTTTTCTCCATTTGTTGTATGCAGCTAAGATGTGAATCATCATTATAAATTTACAAATACAGAACAATAAGGTTGGTTTTAAGTTATTACACACACCTTTCTCTTGGATTTTCTTCTTTCTCTTCAAGAGAGTGAAGAGCCAGAAAGCTGCAAAGCACTTCGGCATCTCTCCCCTATTAACATTTTGGGTCAAATCTCCCACCAACAAGGGCAAGAGAGGGAGAAGGACAGATGGAAAGTAAGGGAAAGAAAAATAGAGAAAAAATTACCTGTTGTGCCCCCTTCACAGAAAAATGCAGTGGTGGTAACATCATGTGGGCTGCAGTTCGGATATAAATCATGCTAACATTTCTCCAAACCAGATGTGATGTGAAAAAATGACAAACAATAAATCCCTTCTTCCATGTTAACCTCAGTTTCGGTCGTAACCAGCTGCAAAAGCAACAAGAAATAAGCCAATGTTTACGTCAGTTGCTTTGTTGGTATATTTGTCACATCATGCTGGGTAGCTCCGCCCAAAGTGACATAACTACTTATTAAACATCAAATATGTTCTGATTGGCTGTGATATTGTTGTGTTGTTCAGCATTGTCATTTTCAGTGTGAACAGCAAAATTACTTGATGCTGGAACTTGGTAGGACACGGTGAGAGACTTCCATGTATATGCATGTTAATGTACTCATAATTATCCATCATCTTGCTTTCACACACAAACACACCCACAGAAGATGTTGTGTCTCTCTTCACAAACCCTCCTGCCACATCTATCCCAGTCTCAAACTCAATTAGTAAATTAGTTCCACACGACTGGGCAATAAACAGCAATCAGGGAGCTGATAAACACACACTCCACACCCCATTAAGAATCACCTCCAATATAGAAACACACATCTTGCGATTCACCCGACACACACACACAGATACATACCTAACACTCCCAGGCATCACCAACCACTGTACGATGTACAGTATGTTGTCTTTCTGTATCTCACACTCTACTTAGAGCCAGGGCTGGATGATATATTGAATATTCACATTTGTGTTTATTTTTCTAGATTTATTTTTTCCACCCCTTTTCTCCCCAATTTGGAATGCCCAATTCCCAATGCACTCTAGGTCCTCGTGGTGGTGTAGTGACTCGCCTCAATCCTGTTGGCAGAGGACGAATCTCAGTTGCCTCCATATGAGACGACTATGTGGAGGCCCACGCTATTCTATGCGGCATCCACGCACAACTCACCACACGCCTCACAGAGAGCGAGAACCACACATTACAGCGACCATGAGGAGGTTAACCCATGTGACTAACCTCCATAGCAACCGGGCCAATTTGGTTACTTAGGAGACCTGGCTGGAGTCACTCAGCACACCCTTGATTCAAACTCACGACTCCAGGGGTGGTAGTCGGCAACTTTACTCGCTAAGCTACCCAGGCCCCTCTGACATTTCTGGCTTTTTAAAATAAAGCAACATCATGAACATTGCAATGATTTTAATGTGCTTTTTATTTGGCCATTATGTTTCTCGAGAGCATGTCATTAAACTTGTTTCTTAATCCTTTCACATCTTGAGACTCCATAGTAAAGGAACATATTGATGTTTGTCTGAATCAGGAGACAGAATCAGTTTAAAACTGTCCATTTCAGTGCACTGATTTAAAACTGTGATTCATCAGTCTCAGTGTGGCATTTTACTATTTTAAAATGTTTTAGTAAAAATATTTGTAGTTAAATAGCTCTGTGTATTACTATGTGTATGGCTATATTGATGAATATTAATAAAAAGGATTAAATGTAATTCTTCCGTGTGTTCATTAGGGTTCCCACCATTTTTGACCAATGAATTTCCATGCATTTTCCATGACCTATTGGTGCGTTTGTGATTACTGGATACAGATTTATTTTAATAATTTTGATTCAGACTGATCTGCAAAACAATACGTTTTAGGCACTTGTGAAAAATGTTGCATAGTGAGGATGTCTTCAAAAATAATGACATAATAGTTTTAATTTATCACTTAACATCATACAAAGTCCAGTAAACTTTAAAAAAGTTAAATCAATATTCGGTGTGACCACCTTTGCCTTCAAAACAGCAACAATTCTCCTACGTATACCTGGACACAGTTTTCTTGGTTGTTGGCAGAAGCTTCTTGGAGAATTCACCTCTCAATTGCTTCTGTCTCTTCATGTAATCCCAGACTGACTTGATGTTCAGTGGGGGGTTTTGTGGGGGACATGACATCTGTTGCAGGGCTCCCTGTTCTTCTATTCTAATATTTTCTATTTGCAAAACTAATGTTTGGGAGTCTAAAATGTATATTTCCTATTGACACACTAAAGCTGAAGATGTAAATAACCATCTTAAGAAAAATGTTTTTGTGAAACTTCCAGACTTTTGCACAGTATTACATATTAACGATTAAGAAATGTTCATGACTTTTCCATGGCTTTTGAGGTTTTATTAATTTACAGGAATTTTCCTGGTCTGGAAAAGACCATTTTTAAAGTTACCCAATTTTTCCAGGCTTGCATGACTGTAGGAACTCTGGTTCATTTAGTAAAACTTGATTATTTTTAACTATATGTTTACTGTATTTTAGTTCTTACATTAATCTACTTGGAAAAAATGGCTATATGATTGAAATGATAGTTTTTCTGTTTAAAAGAAATTCCCCGTTTAAGCCACTTCAGAGATGTATAGTAAATCGAATACTTTCAAAATGCTGAAAAATACTGAAATAATTTTTTTTGCTATATCAGCCAACCCTACTCTGAGCTAGCGATTCAAAACCAGGATGGAAACCAATTACACTCCAGAGAGACAGACAGGAAGAGACTAAGATGAAAGGATAAGACATTAGTAAATCGACACCTCCTCTCTGTGTCACATTAAATCCATATTGCAAATGAAGCGTTATGGCCAAATCGGATGGCGCCGCTAATAGGCAGACCGCAGGCAGTCTGAGGGCGCGGGGGGCTGTCACCAAGGTACAACCCTCTGATTGAGAAAGAGAGAGATAGAGAGCAGGAGGGGAGTCGACAAAAACGGCAGGAGATGCAAACAGGAGGAAACTTTAAAATTATGTGTTATGAAAAATGTGTTCAAGTGCCATCACATCGTACTTCAGCACGCACACACGTGGAGATAAGTCCCTCACTTGTAAAAGTGCGCAGGCATACTCGTACCCGCTGCAGTATGAAAGAACAGCCGTACACATATACGTGCTTTTGACGCGCAAACAAACACTCCAGCACGTGTGTGTGTGTATTTTGACAGGGTTCAGAGAATGGAACAGTTTGCGATAACAGTGGTTAAAGCACTTAAGCTGCTGTAATTAGAGTGTGACTGAAGATCCGCATTCATCAGCCGTTTCAGAGAACAGCATGAGAAGGATCAACGGCAGAGACATAACAGCCTAGCCTCCAACCAGGCTTTTATATGTCTGTAGACACACACACATATACACACACACAGACAGTACAGCAACCCATCCAAAGTAAATCCAAAAAAAAACACACATCCTCTATCGTATGGACATCAGGAGTCAACTAGTGTTGGTGGGCAAGGTTGGACAGACCACTTGGCCCAGTTTGGAGAGCTCAGAGCCAGGACACGGGGTGCGATGTTGAAATGTGCATCAGCTCCAATCCGACAGCCAGCAAGACGGCAGGCTCTGGGCTTAATGCAGCAAACCGGGCTGTACACAATGGCCAGCTCCGATGTTGGATACCAGCCTACATAATCTAAGGCTGGTAAAAGTACTCCTCTCTGCTACTCCTTCACTCCTACAGACAGTCTCTGCCCTCCCAAGAGAAATAAAGCAAAACATGATCCCTCCATCACAGAGATGAAGAAGAGGGCAGTGGGAAAAGAAATTTGCCACAAAGAGCCCCTCTAAAACACTCTTAGGAAGATAACACAACTTTACTCTTGGCCTATTTGCCACCTAATTGACAGAGATAGCAGAGACAGGGCCGAATATAAAGTGGAGAAGAGAAAGGGGGCAGATTGTTGCAAGTTGGACTCAATCATGTGTCACCTATGATGAGTTCCATAGCTTAATACATCAGAGAATATACTCTAAAAAGTTAGCACAAGTCGACTTATCAAGCAAAACATTTCACAAAAGAAGTTTGTTACATTTTACATAATAAAACGAGATTTATTATTCAAAATTAAGATAAAGTATTTGGACACTTTCTGATATGTTCCAAATTTAATTAGTGTCGTAGTTAATATGTTGATCTACACCTGTGGTTAGTTAACTAGGACACTTATGTAAACTAGAGCTGCATCCGAAACGCATACTGTAACAGTATGTATTGTATTTGATAAAGGTCGCACTTCTCTGCCGACCTTTATCAAATATGCTTCATCCGGGGATGTGGGCATTGACCCGTGACCTACTGATATGACGTAAGAACAACCATGAAAAAATGCTTGAAATTCCTCAGACATGAAATTGTTCTGTAGTATACTTCCAAAACACATACACAGTGGGTAGCTACAGTGGCCCAAGCAACTGCCTCTTTGCCCACATGGGCTGAGGTGCCCCTCTGAGTGAAATATATACTATTCCGCCATTTATTAAATGATCAAATGATTAGTAATATAACCATCTGAAATTATGTGATTTTATTGTTTTGTTTTTGTATATAAAATCTTGCAAGAATATTTTGGACTGGTTTACAACTGCTGTTAGATATTCGGGTCAGCCAGACCTTCCTTATCATTTGTAATCAGTCAAATATTTCTCTGTTAGCACACATCATTGAACATCTTCATATGCTTGAAATTGGCAAAAAAAAAAAAAAAACCTGAAGATTTCATACAAAGGTGTAACTACAGTCTTCAAAGACAAAGGACAACTGGCTTTAACAAGGACAGAAAGAGATGTGGAAGGCCAGATGTACAACTAAATAAGAGGATAAGTACATCAGAGATTCTAGTTTGAGAAACAGACGCCTCACATGTCCTCAGCTGACAGCTTCATTGAATTCTACCTGCTGAACATCAGTTTCATGTACAACAGTAAAGAGAAGACTCAGGGGTGCAGGCCTTATTGGAAGAATTGCAAAGGAAAAGCCACTTTTGAAACAGAAAAACAAAAAGAAAAAGTTAGAGTGGGCAAAGAAACACAGATATTGGACAACAGATTACTGGAAAAGAGCATGACAAGACAGCCACATCTATGGCAAGTGATACAGGAAGTGTGGAGTGAAATGTCACCCGAGTATCTGGACAAACTGCCAAGGATCTGTAAAGCTGTCATTACTGCATGTGGAGGATTTTTTGACGAGAACTCTTTGAAGTTGTTTAAGAATTTCTGAAAAAAATGTCATGTAATTTTTCACATTATTAATGTCCTGACTATACATTGTGATCAGTTGAATGCCACTTTGGTGAATAAAAGTACCAATTTCTATCCATAAGAGCAAAATATGTACATTATTCCAAATGTTTGGCCACCAGTGTAAGTACGTGTCTATATATATATATATATACACACACTTTTTTGGCTATATTTTTTGCTAATGCACTGTAAATCATACAATTGATTTCTATGACATTTTTAAGTGCAGCTAAAGTGTCCAAATACCTTTCCAGCGCCCTGTGAATCCAAAAGAAAGAGAGAGTGGCCCAGGGTCACAATGACACTACAGCGCAAGTCATCACTCAGAATCACCTCCTAAAACGAATAAACCATTGCCATGGCAACAGGACGCAGCATGCACATGTTTTAGTGTGTGAAGAGAGAGCTGACAGGTGGAGCGGGGGAATGTAGCGGGGCTCTTGGATGTGAAGGGCTCTCACTCCGCATACCCTCTTCTTCTGTCTTCGCCTCTCTCCACTCGCCTCGCCGGAGTCATTACCGTCTAATTAAGTGCATGGCTTGTAACACAAGCAAGGCATTAAACTGAAACATTTCGCCCTTGTAAACGATGAGAATGATTATCATGCTAATTCGGTCGCTCTGCTGAGGAAATTGGGCGGCAGTCATAGTATCTGCCTCAGCTCGACTGACGGAGCCCTCACCTCTTTGATTCATGCAGTCGCATTTTTGTCTTCATATTGTTTGTGCTCTTTGTAGCATTACCCTCTGCTTATGAAGAACTAAATAGTGTTGTTTCAGAAGAATGTTCTCGTTTGCATATATTTGTACACTTTGAGGACGGGAGAGGTTTGCACACAAGAGTAGAAGAATGTCTAACGAGACAAAGGGATTCTGACACAACCCACTTCTTGAGATGGAATCTGATGTTACGCTGTGTGTATGCAAGCACTGAAGTATATTTACTTATGTGAATGCAAAAAAAACAGTAAACACATTTTTAAAAATGCTTATCATTTGTAATCAGTCAAATATTTCTCTGTTAGCACACATCATTGAACATCTTCATATGATACCTTAAAAATGTCAGTTCTAAATGACCTTTATTTACTTTAAACAAGTCATCAAACACACCTCTACAAATGATAAAACATATGTGCGTTGGCACGGAAACTCGCATACACGCAAATTTGCACTCTTCAGTTTAAACTGGACCCGAGTGATACAACCCAGAATACCACAATCTTCTCGACTTTAACGTTTTTAGAGTCTTTTATGGCAATAATGTAAACATGGATTGATACCAGGAAAAATATTGCAGGTAAAAGTGAAATTCTTAATTGTCTCACGTAATGATTATAATGTAGATTTGATACATTAATAGGTTTCTGATTTAATAATATCAGAGTTTGGGACTGTAAATTAAAATGAGCAATTTATAATCCAAATTTTGTGTTCAATTTTAAAGGGTGAATTAAGTTAACCAGAAAACAGCTGTGAATGTTTTTTCTCTTTTTCAGTGTTGTTGCTTTATTAATATTCCCTACAATTTTGAATGTACGAATCATATGCAATCTAAAGGACTGTGGTTATTTATATAATAATTATTATATTAGTAGATACCATGTGCCCCCTTTGTTTTTCCTTGATATTTTTAAAGCATTATAAAATGAATCTGGACTTGTGAATCATATGTTGTGCATGTACAGCGAGATTTAACAATGGATTTAACAAATAAAAAATATTTGCCCTGCATAAAGTGAAATTTTTTACAATATTGTATATATTATATATATTAGATGAAATCATGTTTAATATTTTATTCACAAATTACACTGCCTTTGTTTAAGAAAAGTTTTTTTTTTCTTTTTTCTAACGTACAAATATTTAAAGCATTTTTTCTCTGTGCAAGCGAAGTCAGAAGATGTTATCTGCAACCACTAATCTAGAATCATTTATTCATGTTTTACTTCTTGTTAAGGAGTGGATTTGGCTTTGGGAAAGTGACCAGCAGTTATGAGCCACTTTATCCTGAAGCAGAAAATCGAAAGCAGGTCGATTAAGTGAGATAATTCCGCAATGAAATTCTCTATATGAGAGCGGAAATCTTTACTAATCAAATGATCAATTGTACAATAGAGGCATGAAACCAGAATGCTCCACCTGCAAATTAGGACACACTGATCTACAAGATCATACATGTTTATTGGTTTATGTGTGTGTGTGTGTGTGTGTGTGTGTGTGTGTGTGTGTGTGTGTGTGTGCTCGGGATTCAAGCTTACATATTCAATTGAGGGTGCTCTAACGTTCGCAACACTACAGAACCGGGCATGCATCTAGCTGGCAGCTGCACTAACATGACAGCAAAACAACAAGATACATTACTTATCTATTACTTTATTATTGAATATTAGTGTAGCCTACTAGCTCAACTTTTGCTGCACTACATCGCGTAGCACATCCTTGTGCTTTGTCAATGTGACACGTACAATTCCAAAAGGAATATTAGCTAATTCTCACGGTCTCACCACACTCCCTTTCGATTTCCTCGTTCTTTCATTTATTGAGGTTTGCAGCTTCACTAAAACAATGTTAGTGCTATAACCTCAGGTCTATTGCTTATTTAGCAGATTCCCAAACCAGCAAATCACGAAGCGCATTCTGGGTTGAGTGAGTGGCACTGAGCAGCCTGAGAGAGAGGAGCGGAATCTTCAAAAAGGCACTCCCCACTCAGATGGAATAATCACCGCTCCACTCACGTGCTCTGTACCGAATGCAATTTTGCATCCATTCACGCTGTCACGCTCAGTTGAACAGCCACGTTAAAGAATTTCCAGCGACAAGTATGTTGTCTGTATACACTGAAAGCAAAAAGCACAGCCAAAAAGAACATATGTTATGTATACTATACAGCTATGTGGAGCGGGATTTTGGACCAATGAGATTTCACTGTGTGCAGGGCTACATCAAAATACACCACAGAAATAGAAATTAAGTGAAAGAAAAAATGTCTTGTTGCTTGTCACAGATATGGCTCATTCTGACCAAAACTAGCAAAAAAAAACAGACTTTATTGCTTGATGATTTATCGCACCATGCCTAGTTAGGAAACATGTAAGAGCTGAATTCAAAAAGTTCTTAGCATTGGCAGCACCTTAACAAGGCTGAATTCAAGGGTGTTGCTCTACAGGGGTCTTTGGAAGTGTGTGTGCATGAACAGAAAAACAGGTGCTAAAACGACCCCCCAAACACACTCGTTATCACAATTGAGATCAATTTTTTTATCCGTTTTCTTTTCACACCACTAAATCTGTCCATCTGATTTTTTCAAATGCCCTAAAAGCTAAAACAAGAAATTACACAAAAAGTGTTTGATACGGACAAACTGGGTTCTAACAAGTTCTAGTTAGAAATATTTTCTGCCTTGTCAACTCTTCCATCTCCAGGCACACCTTCACGTAGAACCCCTGCAGCTGTAATTAAAGGTGTCCTTGACAGTGTTACAGGTCCATTTCACACCCCTGGACCAAAGAATTTTCTTAAATCATTTTCCCCCTTTTTTAACAAACCAGCCTTCCACATCAACAGCTCAGTTAGACAGACCACACACACACACACATTCAAACTCACTACTAGGGTGTGTGATGTAAGGTGTAGCTGAACCTCCACTTTCTCTCCGCTCTGACTTGATGGAGGTGCTAAAGTCTTGATGAGTCTGTGGGGACCTCACACAGAGTCAGAGAATCAAACACGCTGCGATATTTGCATACTTTTATTCGTAACTGTGAGTATGTAAGTGTGGGTGTGTGTGAGGAAAAGGAAAGAAAAGGAGACAAAGGGTAATACACAGACCCTATGTGGTAACAGTAGTACTCTGCTTTCATATTTCCCTTCATATTTTGACCGCTCACTCGAACGCTACGGTGTGCACATGTTTATTTCCTTTTTGGAAATGGTACCTCACCACTGAGCATTACAAATACTTTTCGTGGAACAAAGCAAAATTGCTATGAAGACAGAAAAGGATCAAGCTTGCTTTGACTGTCTGTGTGTGTGTGTGTGTGTGTGTGTGTGTGTGTGTGTGGTGTGTGTGTGTGTGTGTGTGTGTGGTGTGTGTGTGTGGTGTGTGTGTGTGTGTGTGTGTGTGTCCATACATGAACCCATAGCACAGTTGGACTGCTCCTTCAGTATTTGGATGACTGTATTAAAACTGGTATGACTACATTAATGGCAAAACTGGCCATGAACCCCTAACCTACTTGGACCGACAATGCAAAGTTGCTGAGACAAGTACACTTGCCCTGGTCATGCGGTGATAAGTAGCAATTCTCAACACGAAAAGGCAAGTCAACATGAATTGTCATTCTTTCTGCAATTTCTGACATATATTCAGTGAGAAAAAGGGCTTGATTTTATCCATTGAGAATTGATTAGATTGTGAAAAAGTTTCATTTTAGGGTGACCTTTCATATTAATAAGTTCCATACACGTACACACAAGCACACTCACTGTGGATCAATGATACCTAGGCTGAGGCAGGAAAAGGGGTTGTGGTAGGGGCCTAAGGGCATAAACCGCACACCAGTAATCTGCCCCTCAAGCACTCATCCATACATAGCCTAAAAGAAAGAGCAGACCTGCATCCTTACACACATATAAACATCTGCTAAAAGTTAACACATCTCCATAACTCTAACTCTCTTTCACTCTCGCGCACGTGCGCGCGCGCGCACACACACACATTCAAATAGATACAAACTGTAATATGATTACTTTAACCACAGGGAAGGACACATTATGTGGAATTGAAAATGAAGAGAATATGAGATGAAGGCAGAAAATCTTCTGTAATTATTCCACTCCTCTGCCTGACATCCTATGTCTACATAAGCCTCTGTCACATCTATATCCTCAGGGCTGTCTAGTGCCTTTCCACCCAGCACAAATCTGTGTCCATCTCTGCTCAGTGCACATTCACTGCATCCTAACAACAAACAGGAATTAGAGAGAGTTGGGAAGATATAATCCCTCTTTTTACATAAACCAGCAAAGTTGTAACTTCTAAGTAGGGGTGGGAATCAGCAGGGACCTGGCAATATATGAGATTATCATATCGATATCTGTGTCAGGATATGATAATATTGCAATTCTTGCCATACAAATATTGTTACAGTATAATGACACTTTAAATTTTTTTTAATATTTACAATGAAATACAAATATTTGCTATATTAAAATTAAAACTGAACGTGAACCACTGTAGCCACTGCAAGATTTGTATGCACTTCAATATATCTAAAAATAAAAGTGAGTGGACAGTATTTAAAAAATATAGGTCACCCAAAATTAAAAATTCTGTCATCATTTACTCCCCTCATGTTGTTCCAGTCCTGTTTGACTTTCATTCCTTTGTGGAACACAAAAGGAGAAGTTAGGAAGAATGGCAGTCTCAGTCATCATTTACTTTTATTGTATGGAATGAAAGTAAATGGTAACAGAGACTAACAAACTGCCCAACATCTCCTTTTGTGCTACCAGGAAGAAAGAATGTAATATAGGTTGGGAATGAAAAGACGGTGAGTAAATTATGACAAAATGTTAATATTAATATCACTATTAAACTATCCCTTTAATATTTCTGCACACTCGTCAGGTCATTTTCTCCATGATCTGTTTTTAACTCTCATCAGTTTGAAGCCCCTCTTTTTTAAATAAAAAATGATAGCACAAGTATCAGTTTAATTACTGCAGGAATGCTTTTAACATCTGCTTGAGTGTCACGTCTAGCAGGGCGAGTGTGTTCTGTGGCCTCGGCGGAGGTGTGAAGGGTGCGAGTTAAAATAAGAACAGTGGCATCTGGGAGGGCGGCTACCTGGGAGCCACAAAGACACGTCTAAAGATGAACACACGGTTTCCTTAGAAACACCACCACACCATGGAAGTATAGTGTATGTGTGTGTATGTGTGTGTAGTTTACGAGGACATTTTTTTAGGTTACAAACTGGTATTTATAAGGGTATTATGCTATAAATGTGGTTTATGAGGACATTTCTAGTGTCCCCATAATTTAAATAGCTTAAAAACATTAAATTATGTTTTATTTTAAATGTAAAAATGCAGAAAGTTTTCTATGAGGGTTAGGTTTAGGGGATATAATCTGTAGTTTGTACAGTATAAAAATCATTATGTCTATGGAAAGTCCTCATAATGATAGATAGACCAACATGTGTGTGTGTGTGTGTGTGTGTGTGCGCGGGAATGATTGAGTGTGTGATGGTATGGGTGGGATGTTAATGCGCTGTAAACACTGTGGGAGGCTGCTGTGTATTTGCGAATGTGTGTGAGATGCGACTAATTATATTGTAGTAAGTATTGTGAAAATATGTCCTACATTACTAACACCAGGTTCTCAGGGGTGTTAGTTTATGGGGATTATGGGGGCTTGAGTGTGTTTTGTGCATCTATGATTTTGTGAGTGTGTGTGTGCATACTAAGGAGAGATACATCAGATAGTGAACGTAATGTTCCTTGTGACCATCTACACTATTATACAAAATCAAAAGAGCATGTTCCTGCTGAAAAACAACAACAATTTAAGCCAGCCACCAGCTGGTTTGCTGGTCTTAGATGGTTTAAGCTAGTTTAGCTGGTCATCCAGCCTGCCAGGCAGGGGTTTAGCTGGTCTAGCAGGTCTACAATCCTGGCCAAGCTGATGTTTAGCTGGTGTAATATGTCCCATCCTGTCCAATATGGTCATCAGATGATTTCCCAGTCTGACCAGCTGAAAGAACCCAATACCCCTCTGAAACCAGTATAAACAGACCAGCCTAACCAGTTTCACCATGCTGGGAGACTAGCTAACCACCTTAAGTGGTTTTTTCCAGGGTTGTAAGAACATATTTTACTAATGATTGAAGAATAAAAGCATCCACACTCTAACGTCTTCTCATTAAACGTAGCTATTTCTCTAAAGGTATCTGGCTCTTCCACAGAGTGGGCGGGTGCGAGCCGTGGCCCTGCTCACTCTGTCGGTCAGTGCCGTTGGTTGCGAGTGAATCGTTGAGAGTTGAAGGTAGCTAAAGGAGAGGAGAGGAAGTAAGGCGTAGGCTTCATGCTTTATGTTTTCAGTAATTAAAACAGCATTAGGCTATTTATTTTCTCTCCCCGTGCGTAGCTGATTGTGCATGAGGGAAATGTGGGACTCGCAAAGCCGAGAAAAGAGCACAATTACACGCCATCAGCAGACAACATTAACTCACTAATAGGAACACGGCAATAAAAGTTTATTATTATGGGGTAGCAATGATTGCCTGGTTTAAGCCAACATTTATAATACTTAGCAAAGATTAGGAGGCAAGTGCGGGTGAGGGTGGAAGGGTCACGAAAGATAACGGAAGACGGAACGGGAAACCTTTTCCACGCACTATTCTTTCCTCTGCGTATTTGAGCGAAGAAAAAGGCTGCTAAGGGTCTGCTCCTGGGAGGATAGCACTCATTAGCCAGCCTTCCAGACCTCCATTATCTTCTTCACTAATGTTCTCTACAACTTACTCAAGATGGCTCACCTCCACACGGATCCCACGCTATTGGCTGCTGCCATAATGAGCGAGAGATTTGCTTGGTGTCGAGTAAGTGTGCTTAAAGTAAGTTTACTCTTTTGAGCACCCTTTCCCTTGAGAGGTGAGGGAAAGATGCATAATGCCTTTGGATATTTTGATCCTCGTCTTATGGAGGACCCAAACAGACCCTGCTCACCCCCATAAATCCGAGCTACACGAACACAGCTGCTGAGTCTAGGCAAATATTAACCACCAGCACCTGTCATGGCAAGCGATTAATGTATGCAAAGCTACTTAGAAAGAGAAGAGGGGTTGCTTGTGGAAACTGAAATATATGATGATGAGAAAAACATGAGAAAGAAAGGCTAAAACAAATAAAGGCTATGAACTTGCAGTAGCAGGGAATGAGGTGAGCACTTGATATGCTCTGGGCTAATGCAGTACGAGCGAGAGAGGGCGGCTTTCCCTTCTTTGGTATTCGCTCCACGTCAGGGGGATAAATTATTCAGAGCCCAGGGAGACTCTGGCCTCATCATGTAATGAGAAGGACACGCATTGATACCAAATATTGCTGTTGGGAAACTATTGATTTGAGAGCTATTTGTCCAGAGTTTTGTCTGGAAGCGATAGCTGTCAGCGGCTTTTAATATGACTGACACTTACGTAGAAGCCCAATTCACAGTTCACCCTCCTCCCTCACTTTCCATCCATCTTTTCCTCCCCTCCCTCTTCATCCTTCTCTACCATTCCCTCATGTCCCAGCAGTATAAAGGGGATTAACTGGTAGAGGAAAGAGGGGGCCGAGGTGTGAGTGAGACTAAGAGAAAATGTGCACACTGCGAAAATAAGGAAACACTGTCAATAAGGTGCCAACAGAACAATTAACACCTATAGGAAATTCACAGAGTCAGCATGGTGTTTACCCTTTGACCTCTGACCCCACAATCAAAGGTCACCAGAGTGTCAAAACATCCCTGTCTTGTTCTGAAACACCAATACCTAGGGCAAAATGTTGTTAGATTGGAGTATTAAAATTGAGGCAAGAGTATCAAGTAGCTTTCATGCTTAATTTCTCCTCTGTCCTCGGGTGAACACTAGCATGTAACTGCTCTATAAGATCTGGCCCAGGAGAGGAGAGGATGCTTGCTTTGGCTTGGGCTTGAGAAGTTCTGTCTTTCCTATGGGTGGAGGGCATACAGAGGAGTCTTGTGGTTCCTCCAAGGTGGTCCAATGTCCCTAACGAGTTTCAAATGGAAAATAAGAAGTTCACTCTCTTGCATGGATGTCTCAATCTTTATGTTAAACTATTCTGGCTAATATAGAAGCAACCGAAGAGTGTAAATATATTAAACAACATATTTCAATGCCAAATTGTTAACAAATATGCTGCAAAGTGACTTAAAAGACCCCCAAAAAACACTTCATTTACACATTTTCTATTGAAACAAGTTTTCTCAAGACATACTGAGAGGCTCGTCCATTTATTGTTTTTACAAAGCCAATAGCCTATAGTTTCATAACAGCCATGAACTATGGTTTGCTACTCAGAGGTTGGTTGTTGGGGAAAGAACATTCTCATTCTAGATAGCATATGATTGGGCAACAATATTTGTGTAGTTTAACACGAGTCATCAATATTTTTGGTTCATTCCACAAAGCAACACACAAAACTCTACGTTTGATTGCATATGGTCTTTAAAAGCGATTTCTCTGAACTGGAAGTTGTAGTAAAGAAATATGTTTGGCTATCTCTTTGAATCGCATTCAAAATTGCTCTTGAGTCGCATTGTAGCTCACAGCTGGCACATGTGCTGGAGCAATGCAGTTCTGAGGGTCAGTAGCATGGAGCTGCAGCAATGGCCACACCACAGCCAACCCCCTCATCACATGCCTTGGCATGCGTGATGCACCAATGGCCACCTATGGCAGCATGGACAGTGGCTTAAGAGAAAAGGGGACAGTAAAAACCCTTTTCTTTCCCTCTTTCAGGCACACACACACACACACACACACACACAAAGATAAAAACAAAGATCCCCCATTTTAGCCTTAACAGACTGTAGGGGCAAGCGCTGTTAGCGAGAACCTATGAAGGCCTACACACACACACACACACACACACACACACACACAGCCTTGCAATTATAACATCACCATGTGGCAAAAAATTACAATTAGAGAGTCTTACTTTACATACTTTCCAGAGAGGAGTGAAAAGGAGATGCAAAAGAGAAACAGGAATGAAAGAGACATAAGAAGAGAAAAAAAGATTCTAAGATTTTAAGCAAGCATTTTCAGGTAACTTTGGCTCAAAACTATTTCTACTCTCAAATCAGGTCACTACAGTCTCTGTCTTGTGAAGTCAGACTGCAGCTCATTCTGTCCAAACACAGAAGCCTGGTACCTTGTAAACACAACTTATCGTTCAGGCAGACTGGGTAAAACCTTCACACCCTGACTCACTGAAATTGTGTCAAGTCAGCAATCAGATTACAACTAGAAATATAGAGAAAGTGCCAACCATTATTTTGTGATATATGCATCACATGGCCAGTGGATGGACTGTGGAAGGTTCTTGGGTGTGCTGTCTGAGACTACTATGGTCCAAACTCATAAATCTACGGCTGATGAGACTTTGTCTTAAAATGGCGATCCTCTAAAAGCAGAAATCAAACAAAACATATTGGTATTGACACCAAAGCATCTCCCTCAAAAAGCCACCTGAACATACCTTGAGCTTTATTAAGTTTAAAACACAGCTTATTAACTATGACCTCTTACTCTAAAATAAATACCTAAACACACTGACATCTCTCTCTACTTCTCGATGAACAAGTCGCAGCGAGATGTACATACACGGACAGGTGCCTTAAAAAGAGGCAATGTCTCATTATGAATGTACGTTTGAAGTGTGCACATCTTTGACAGCATATACTGTAAGTGGGTACCATTGCAGTGTGTGTGTTGTAAGTGGGGGAATCTAGGCCCTGTTAAACCCGGCTTTCCTTGGGGACTGCTCAGCTGGTGAAGGGGTGGGGGGTTTGGCACAGGGGTCCGCAGCTCTAAGAAGTCAAATTACCTCTGAGCCCAACTCATCAGCTCCATGCACACCCACACGCCACACACTCATTAATAGTGTACTCATCAGCATATTAGCACAGACAGCACTCACTCACACACACACACACACACACACACACACACACACACACACACACACACACACACACACAAACACTACCAAAGTAACACTCACGCTGCAAGCCATGGACATAAAACTCTCCCAACTACCCATGCTTGACTACACACATACATGCACAACATGCAAACACACAAAGGGACATGCACAAATATCTTCAAATAAACGCAACACATTCTCTTACACACACACACATGGGCATTCTTGCGGGTCTCTAATGAAGCCCCAGTTGTGACGGCATGGAGGCATCTGAGGCTCCGGTGGGATAATTATGCCGCTCCCTCGCAGCTGAGTTTGGCAGATGTAGGGGAGGGGTGCGAGTGGCACCGAGCACGGAATAACGAGCGTGGGGGAGCGGAGGTGGGATTCGGCATGGACCCCGCCATCCGCCATTAGCAGCTTGGCACCGTCACAAATGAGTGTTTTTCACCAGAGCACCAGGAAGGGCTGCAAAATTCCAACAAATTCTAAGCTTGTACTCTGTCGCAACACCCAGAGACAGTGAGAGAGAGAGAGAGAGAGAGAGAGAGAGAGAAAGACAAACAAAAGCAGGGTGGAAACAGAGGAAGATGGGAAAGGAGGGGGGGAGGTGGGAGAAGGTTCACGCCGCCATGACCGGATTTGTCACCTCTCTCAGCGCAGGGAGAGCAGACCGTGGTACCATGGGAAATTACCAAATCAGAATGCATTGATTTTCTTCAGGGGGGAGGCAAAAACATTCCTGAAAAACTGACATGGCTGAGAATTAAGAAGGAGATTGTCTAAGACCTTTGTATTACTGAGAGATGAGAGTGGTTGACTTTTGTTTTGCGAATATGCGGAATTAAAGTGCTCTATTGTATGCCTCTGGTACACAGGGACCACACACGGGACAGGCCGACTACTACATCTCCCTCTCTTGCCTATACCTCCTCGACTTCCATTTGTCTCTCTTTGTCTTCTTGTACGGTAATTACCATAGTGTTGCCAAGGTAGGGCCATGTGTTTCACTCCAAAGAATAACTTATAACAGTAATTGTATAACCGTGTGTGTGTGTGTGTGTGACAGAGGTTTTCTGGCTAGCTATAAGTGTCAAGAAATCCCACAGCAGCAGACTGAATAATAATCTCTAAATGTTGTGCTTTCTGCCAGCTTTTTTCCTACACACTTCAAGTCTGGACAGTCCTTTTCCCAGGTTTGGTCATCTGAGTCATCAACAGCAGATACTTTGACCTTGCAGGCCGATGTAAACGGAAACCAAGCCGCAGTGCTTGCTGCTTTGACTGCGACCTCACCCCATATCTGATGATACACACCGTCTGCTACAGCTGTAGCATTTAACACATGCAGTATCTGTGACTACCTCACACTTTTCTGTAAAGAACAGCTGTTTTCGTTTCACAGCTGTTTTAAATAGGCGAATACTGCAAGCTCTATTCCAACACCCAAGTAGACACAAATGCCTTCTAAGGCAGCAGTGTAATCATCATGAAACTTCTTAAGTGACGATTCAGAACACTCTACATAAGCAGCAACTCTGTATGCCAAAGAAACAGCACTCCACATGGAAGACTCAATTTTTAATTTAATAAGAGTTTGATGTCAGCATGTTGCTATGCTAACGGTGTGATATTCTTATACACTCAAAAATACATAGCACGAATTGGTTAAAATAATAGATGTTTAATTTCACTTAACTATCTTTAATATGACAAAATAAATCCAAGATGAAGCAAGAGAAATGTTGATTTTAAATAAATGTATTCCAAAGCGACTTACAGAGCCCTTTTTACAGGGACAATCCCCCCAGAGCAACCTGGAGTTAAGTGCCTTGCTCAAGGAAAAAATTGTGGTGGCTGTGGGGATCGAACCAGCAACCTTCTGATTAACAGTTATGTGCTTTAGCCCACTACCCCACCACCACTCTTCTTCAGCGCTACACGCTTATTCTCTTCTGAATGTGCTTTATTACCGCTCTGCATGTGTTGCCTCTCACCCCGCTATAGAGCTGCCACATAAAGCCTGAACTGTACGTAGTTGAAGGCAGATACTGGCATCTTTCGCTTAAACACACTGCAGAAAATAAAATGAAGCAAACTGAAACTATCTACATTTGCCTGATGAGTGATTCAGACAGTTCAGCAAGCCAGGTTTGTGTCAGGACAAGTTGGCATGCCGCCTTTAGACTTCATTAATGAAGTTAGCTTCATTAATCAGTGTGTTAGCCTTGCATAATAAACACATGAAAAATGTGTGTTTCAGTGAAACACTTTCGCCCGTGTTTCACTGTCTCTGTGAAAACTACACTTCCCTTCTTCCCGTCGTTTCCGGCCCTGTCTGCGTGTTATTGTCCGCACCTGTCTGTCATTTTGTCATTACCGTGTCTCTTTATTTAAACCCCGCTGTTTTCCCTTCCCGTTGTCGTGCGTTGACGTTTCATGTTCTCGCTTATGTCATTTATGACTCTCTCTCTCTCTCTCTCTCTCTCGCTCTCTATTCATGTTCCCTGCCAGTTGGTCTGATCTTCCGAGGTTACCCTTCTGTCGTCTCAGGTTTACCCTACCCTCCGTGGATGTGCGCTGCCCAGTCACTCCTGCACCCCTCCTGTGTTCCAGCCTGTACTTTAGTTTCCTTTTCCCATCGTGGACCTTTTACTTTGTTCCTGAGTTTGTTTATTTTTTGTTCTTATCCAATAAAACCGCACTTGGATCCTAACCACTCGTCTGCCTCCTCCTGTCCCACACAAGTCATAACAATTTCTTTATCAGTCAAAAGGCCTCAAACTTTATGTCCCATGCAAATTCTGAATGTAAACACTGGACTGCTGTCATTCAGCTTTAAAAACGAACTGTTCATTGAGTTTTGAAGAGACTATTTTGGATTTATTTTTTTAATATATTGTTTACAAAGTAATATTTCTGCCAATGTGACAAGTTATAAAAACTATTCAAAAATATATATTGTAAAATGTCATTGCTATATGACACTATGTAAGCTACGTATTATTATCCGGACCTATGCTCGGAAGAAAATGTTGGACCTCTTGGACCTCTTGGAACTTTAATTGAATACCCTTGCCCTATGGGTGGTTATTTCATAGTCATAAAACTGCAGCTCCTGTCAACATGAATGGGGAAAGAACAAAATCTCCAAAACATATGTATGTATGAACAATGTATGAATCAAACTCACTGGGAATGCAGACAGAGTTTTCCATGCATTATTTTTATGAGGCTATATCTATGTATGTGGTAACAGACAAATGATAGAACAGTGAAATTGCTCACAGAAACTTTTAACTTCATCTTGCCTGCACTCGCCTTTTGACATTTTCTTAAATTTGTCTTGTCAATCTCTGCGGTGATCTCTGTCCCCAACGGTCACAGCAGCTTCTGTCACCGGAAGTCGCTCTGCTCTCATTGACAATGATGAGATTGTGTCGCTTCGTCTCATGATATCACCGCTGTTATGAACAGGGCTTTAGAATTTGGCCAATAGAAGGTATCTTAGATATTAGCATAATTAAAATGCTTACTTTTGGAACAGAGGTCACATCAGGAACGTGCCTATGATGCCTTAAAATTCTGCCTACAGAGGTAGCGGACTAGGTTTGTAAGTTTATGTTACTTGTTTATTCGACTATCTCTGTCCGTCTATCTTCCTCTAATAGTAAATGATCAATATCAAGGTGACCCTGGCTGAATTACGGTGAGTATTTTGTGCGTGCGGGCATGCAGGCGGCTGCAGCCTGGACTCAGTAATTAACACCAGCGCCTAATGAAGTCCAGCTGCTCACCGTGCAGACTGCGAGGCTGCCAAGAACCAGGAGAGCCCCGTCAGCCAGCTTCATCCTCCTCGCTCGCTCTCACTCACTTCCGAAGGTCAACCTCCCTCATCAGCACCCGGTCAGTTCATCGTTCTCTCTCTCTCTCCCTCCCTCTATCTGTATCCATTCCTCCCTCTGCATCTCTGCACTGAGAAGGGAGGAAAAGCACTGATCATGTATTCCTCCTCTCATTTCATCCCTTGTTCCATGCCAAATATCTCTCGTTTCCCCCTCTATCCCATGAATCCCTCGCCATCTCTCCCATCAGTCGCATCTCTCGATTTCCCTCTCTCATTCTCTTAATCTCTCCATCAGTTCGCTGCCTGAAATTGTTCTACGGTTCAAGGAGAAATATTTGGGTAATGCTGTACAGCCAATGAGGACACAGGATGATAAAACTGAGCCAATCACACAGCTCCTTACCTTTTCCAAACCTCTGGGGTGGAAACGAAGCAGTAAATAGATTGTCTAAAGACATGAAATCAAGAGATGTTCTTTTGAAAAGAATCTGATACACCCAGTATATAAAGGTCTATGAATGTAACATGACGGTACTGTTTAAATGAAAACTCGATTTAAAATTTTTGGAAACAAATGTGAGTGTTCTTTGCTTGTGCAAAACTTGCAGACTCAATTCTAGGATTTTGTAGGTGGTTGCCATGGCATGACTATATGGTTGCTCATTTGTTCTGAAAGGTTGCAAGTGTGTTGCAAGAGGCTTCTGGGTGGTTGCTTGGGCATTGCTAAGTGGTTTCTTAAGTCAAAAGAGCCCTTCTCCCAAGTCTCTATGATATTTTGGTCCCTACGGCTCAGGCTACTCCTTCAATGTACGTATATGGGATATTTTTCACCAATTTTATTGTCCATCACACAAAATCATAAGTCTGATCATTCAGAAAGGTAATATCACACTTCTCCTTAACAAGTTACATGATTTGAAACATCATTTCATTTGTGTAGCACAATTGGTAAAAGTTATAAGTAGATTTTCAAAATGCTTGTTGATGTTTGAGCAATAGTAAGAGTGATTCTTGCTTTACAAAGCACAAAATAATGAATGAAAATTGAAATAATAATAATACAAATAAAGCAAAGCAAACTCGTGAGGGGTGAAAAAGGAGAAAAAGTGTTCCAGGGGTATATTTTCAGTTTATTTGTTTGTTGTATTTACATTTTTAAAGTACCCCTTTCAAATTATTTCAATAATTAGACGTTGAAAATTTTAAGAAAACAACATGGGCAAATAAACTTAAAAAAAATGTGCCTTTAGCAGAAAGAAGAGTAGTTTGCATCCTTGCAATTAATTAATCATATTAATGCTTTGAACAAACAAGGTCTAAAACTCAAAGCAAAAATTATAAAGACGTCATGCCTCTGAATGCAGAGGCATATGCATTCAACAGAACATGGAGACAAACAAACAGTAGAAGTATGTTTTGGAAACATCCCTAAAATAAATCTAACAGGGGATTGGCCTATTGCAGATTTACCATGTCCCACACCTCCTCTGTATTATCTACCAGTCATACCCTTGAATTCCCACCTGGATTTATCCTTCCTGCCATCCATCTCCTCTCCCACTCTGACTCCTATTCCGGATCAAAGCCAGAGTTCCTGTCATACAGGCACCTCTCACGGCTCCTCTGAGAGCGGCCTTTGAAGAGTCCGGCCCCAGGTGGCCCCTTCTCCCACGCACATACACACACACTCTGAGGGGCCCCCACCCTGTCTCTCTGGGACCTCCACCCCCGCCCTTCCATCGAGAGTGTATGTTCCCCTGATTCCTTCTTGTCTCACAGAGAGCACTGATGAGCTGTGACATCCGCTTATTCCTTCCTCCCACACACACTCACACACACAATCACACACTGTGCTGATGTGTAGAAGCAAGATCACACCAGACAGCAGATGTTAATTATCAGTGAGTATTTAAGAGTGCTTTATTTGCAGTGTACCTGGAAATGGGGGTGCTCACCTGTATGGCTCTGTACCGACCGATGTTAGACGAAGCAAGTGTACAGGAAACTTTAAAAAAAAATAAGTATGGTGTCTACTACATCACCTTTAACCCTCCATAATTATCACATTCCCTCCTATCTTTCACAATCGCATATCCGGCGGATAACATCACATGAGCGGAAGTTCTCTCCGGCAGTTACGACAGATGCCACTGTCACTTGAGAAATAAATTCTGAATATTTAACGAATTAAGTGAGGAGCAAATTGTGGCTGGCCTGTTCATTATGCACGGATACGCAGGCAGCTTGTTTGTCTTTTTAACAATTACCACACAGAAAGGGGAGGGTGACAGGCTCCCAATATCATCACTCCCTCTCCTCCACGGCAGCTGGCAAAGACACACCTGAACGGATCTGGGACAGCGAGGATGGGGGAAACGGGCCAGCTGCAGACTTACCTGAGAAAGACACTGTATGTACATACTGACATGCCAGTCTACCAAAGCTCCATCCATTCAACTGTAGAACTTCCTGTGTCAGTGATTAGTATGCGTGAGTGCAAATATCTGTTCCATACAAATTCTCTGGTAACGACACTTTTCCTCCAAGGACACCTGCAACCCCCACCCATGTAATCTCTGTGCGCCGACCGCAATGTACCTAATTTTCCATTCTGTTCCAACACTGTTTGGAGGAGGCTCCCCCTGAGCAGTTCTCTTATAGATCTCCAAACAGCTTGTAATTACCTTTAATAAACAGCATAAGAAGCAAATCAAGCGCAAACGTAGCAAAATGAGCTCTCAGGGGCATCAGACATCACTCAGCCTTGCAAACAATTATTTCAGCAAAACATTGCTACCTCTCTCCCTTTTCAACATGACATTCTCTGTGGGGGCTATTTGAAAGAGGGGAAGGAGAGAGGGATATATAGAAAGAAAGAGAAAGAGTTCAGGAATTATATCTGATTGGTCAGAGAGCTTGTTAGGGGTCATGCGCTACTTAGTGTTGATAACAGTGCACATTAAAGGGCATTATTCATTCACACTTTTATCTATATACTTGTAAAGTTTATGTATTAAGTAGTTCATTAAGTATTTTGCAATAATGACCACCTGAATGTACAACCTGGTCTCATAGATACATGTTACTAAATCTACATTTTTGCCAAATTATTTTAATGTGGCTTGTTGTGCGTATTGCAACAGATTCCTGGTGAAATACACTAGAGGCACTACTACAACAATGTATTCTCTTCCCTTTCACATCAGGGCAGATTTTTGTCCTGTTTCTCACACAATGCAATCTTATGACAACAAAACACATTTACTACAGTGCAAGACTTGTAAGGCATTTAACGTTTGCATTACATAAACTACATTTAGAAGCTTGCTCAAGAGCTATACAAATTTCGGGTTAGCTCAGCTGATTTACGCTTGCAATGCAAATGACCCTGGCATGACACCTAAAGTGCACGGAAGTTGACAAATCAGCTGAAAGTGTTATAGACGCATAGCAAAATGATGTGGTTTCTGCAGCAATTTTTCTCTCACAACTGCTTTTTCCGACACTATTGGTTAGGTTTAGGTTTAAGGTAGGGAGATCTAACCATTTCAACCTCTGAACTGGCACCCTAAAGTATATTACATTTTCATCCTCTCAATCCCTTTTTTTCTCCCTCTCTCCATCCACCTCTAGCAGCAGAACACCCTCTATCAACCCCCAAACATTTCCTGGCCCCTCTGTATGATGTGCATGAGGGACTGTCATCTGTTCCCATACTCACCACATGGACAGCAGTAGAGAGCGCCACACAATTAACAAGCCATAAAAACCAATCCAACCCTTTAAAACATCAGAACACTGAAGAATATCTGCTCTCACCAAACCAATCAAACTAACATCGGCTCTGCGTACGCAATAGAGACATCAGGGGCTGGATAAAAGGGAGTGACATGCAATGTGAAGGAATGATGAGTTATTTTGCTCTCATGACTACAGAATGGAGGGGGCTTGAAAATAGATATACAAACACATAGAGATACACACAGTGTGGCCCTAGGCTAGACACTGGCTTGCATACGCTCAAGCATGCACTCAGTGAAGTGAAACCTCATCCACATTATCTACATCCATTGACTCCTAAAGCTTGTTGTGTGCTGCCTCATTAAGTCTGCGCTGACACAGAGGGACCACGCCAGGTCTTCTTTAGTAGCCAGCATCTGTGTAAGTGTGTCTCTCTACAGCAACAGAGAAATACGGATCCACTGCTCTGTGACATCACTTCCTGTAGCATAGGCTAAGCTAAAAAGTGGTTATCTGTATATGGATACTAGAGGTTTCCCATATTTTTCGGCCCTGTTTACACTTGTACACTTAGCAGAGCAGTTGATTGAGCCTACAAATCCCTGAAATTTCCAGCTTTTTTCTTTTTTGTGAGTGGGAACACTGCTACAATGTCAATACCTCACGGTCACAATTCAATGAGACGTACAAGAAAACAAACAAATCATCTAATCTTTCACCTGCCACTATAAAATAATCAACATTACATCAATATAACACGAAAATTAGGAGTTGTGATGCGAGACTACAAAATATTCACATATTGAAAAGTGCACCCAGTGTTAAAACATGAACACTATTATGACATCACAGAGAACACCCTGGGGTAAGACGGGAATCATCTATCTGGTGTTGCCTTGACAACACATGTGCGACTCATGCTCCAGGCATCAGAATCATTGGGATGAATAACTAAGAATCAACGGTGACATTAACAGTATTCTCTAGAGAACAGCCTCATTCAGGTGTATGTATGTTCATGCCCCTGGCCCAACCCCATGCATAAATAACCACTATGACAATGTGTGTGCATGTGTGTTTAAGCGTAAACTGGCACAGGGAATGTGGTATGGAAATCAAATGACTTAGGCTGACATAGCTCTAGGGTTGTTCCTTTAACCCCTGTCATATGCCTTACACTTTAAAGGGCCATATTGTTAAAAAAAAAATGTCAAACTTGTTCCAACATCGTTTTCTTGATTTCAGAAACCTGAATTTATTACTACATGACAGCCCACGTTTAGTACGTCAACAACGCCTATTCTAACGTGGCGTTTCCCAGTCACTGTGAAGTATGAGTAAATAGTATAGAGAGACTACTATTATTCCTGATCCATACTTGTATGAACTATAACATGAGAAAGGAAGATATTATAACTCCAGTTGGTATACAAATAACATTTATAGTAAGAAGAAGGAAAGTCCGTCAAACATTGTGTTATTGCTGCCAATAATATTCTAAGCATTACAGAGAGGGTGGAAAATGGTCATGAAAAACTAAATAATGGAGACCTCATTACAGAGAAAAAAATTCTAATAAAAAAATTATAAATGCATGATATGATAAGTGACCAATCATGCACTGTACTCCACTACAGCTCTGCCCATTTTACTCAAGCAGTGAGAGATGTAGGTGTGCTTGAGGGGGGATCATTCATTCAGGTCATCTAGCTAAGAATGGAGAGAGATAAGGGGGAACAAACCTTGCAGCTGTGCGGGCTCTCCTATGGGCCGTCCGACAGGCAGGGAAGGGTGGAAAGAGAAGGCAGGGTGACAGTTAGTCAGCAGCTCTGTGATCACATGAGTGTTAGATGGTGGAGGAGGGGGTCATACATGGGGGTCATGGATCATTCATGGTGACTGTATGGATGGAGATTGGGCTACCATTGCTGCGCATGTAACAAAACCGCGTTCTGTCAAAAAATATGTATATTACTCTAGAACTAGACCAACTGTAAAGTTTACCTTTCTCGGCATTCAAATATGGTCCGTGAAGACAGATTTCACGTCATTGTCAACATATTTGAATGCAGACAAATGCGAATGAGATCTGAGAGCTACGGGGGAGCAGAAGATTCGATTAGTGAACAACAAAGCTATTGTATGCCTTCAGTAAACTTGGGATTTATTTATGGATCTGTATGGACAACATTCATGGTGCTTTTTTGTCATTTTTGTAGCTTGACAACAACTTTAAACTTCACATATAGTGTACCACAAAAGAAAGAACGCTTGGAACGACACAATGGTGAATAAATGTCAGAATTATTTTTAGGAGAACGGTTCTTTTCACAGTCATTACCCAATGTGCTTTCACAACTTAATGTCTGTCATGTACAGGCTAACAAACCTAACAACTTCTTGAAAGACCATGAAAGAGTCAAACAGAGAGAGCGAGAGAGAGAGAGAGAGAGAGAGCAAGAGAGAGGGAGAGAGAGAGGAACGATAGAGCAGAGAGAGAATCAGGGCTGGACGGAGGGGGGTGAAGAGGCTGACTACAGCTCAATCCACTAATAAAGGCAGATGAAAGGGAGGTTAAACACAATATGGTAATTGAAATGTGTTGGCTGATTAAGGGCGATTGAGAGGAGAGTGGACGTGCTGTGAGTTCTGTACGCTGGTGATTAGTGCAGCATTAGTGTCTGCATGCTTTTCCTTGCGACGTACCCAAATGGATGGATGGAGAAAGAGAGTGGGGGGGGCTGGAGAGGATGGAGAGGTGAAATGAGTAAAGCCTCCTTCTGTTCGCCTCTCCTACGGCTCCTACACTCTAAAGCTACAATGAAAAAACAACAACACAAAACAACTAAAAGGAGAAAACTTCTCGAGCCCTGAGGACTGAATGCAAGCCCAAAAAAACAAACCAGACAGTGTGCATCTAGCCTGCCTAGCAAAACAGAAACATTATAGAACATCACACCTTATCACAAGGAGTGTCAAGAAAGTGTCAGGGAGGAAGACTAGGCTGAGCTGCTCGCTGTATTGTCTGAGTGGCCTTGTGCTTTGTTTCCTTGCTTGCTATTTGTCTGTATTTCTTTATCACTATTATTTTTCAGTGAACAATATTTCTCTTTGTGTGTGAAGGACACTCAGGAGCACAGAGGGCTTTATTGTTTTCCGCTGTGCAGCTGTAGACCCACGGGGTGCCCCCTGCAGGTGTGAGAGTGAGTTACAAAGAGAGTGAGAAAGAGAGTGTGTAGGTACATATACTTGTGCGCAATGTCGATTGTTCACTCTCAAGAATATATGGTTGCATCAGTTCTCCCCTCACCAACAGGGCGCGCAGCTGTGCAAAGGTGATCATCAAGGGGTGCTGTGCTAAATGAAGACTAAAATTAAAATCAGTGCACTGGAATGCCTGCGACTGCACAGGCACGTCCCCCGTGAGGGTGGCCCGACAGTGGGACATGGCATTTTTTGCCCTTACCATAACAGCCTGGCTCACAGGGGTTCTGTTACTGTATATTAATATGAATATTAAGTCACTGAGTTGGATCAAGCTCCCCCTCTTACTTTCATCTGCACCGCTCTCATTTTAGGAACAATAGTGTCTTTTTGTGGATGTACCAACAGGCTCATTTTTATTTTTTTTTATCTTTTGGTTTATAAGACTCTGGATATACAGTGGGGAGAACAAGTATTTGATACACTGCTGATTTTGCAGGTTTTCCTACTTTCAAAGCATGTAGAGGTCTGTAATTTGTATCATAGGTGCACTTCAACTGTGAGAGACGGAATCTAAAACAAAAATCCAGAAAATCACATTGTATGATTTTAAAATAATTAATTTGCATTTTATTGCATGACCAACCAGTAAGAATTCTGGCTCTCACAGACCTGTTAGTTTTTCTTTAAGAAGCCCTCCTGTTCTCCACTCATTACCTGTATTAACTGCACCTGTTTGAACTCGTTACCTGTATAAAAGACACCTGTCCACACACTCAATCAAACAGACTCCAACCTCTCCACAATGGCCAAGACCAGAGAGCTGTGTAAGGACATCAGGGATAAAACTGTAGACCTGCACAAGGCTGGGATGGGCTACAAAACCATAGGCAAGCAGCTTGGTGAGAAGGCAACAACTGTTGGCGCAATTATTAGAAAATGGAAGAAGTTCAAGATGATGGTCAATCTCCCTCGGTCTGGGGCTCCATGCAAGATCTCACCTCGTGGGGCATCAATGATCATGAGGAAGGTGAGGGATCAGCCCATAACTACATGGCAGGACCTGGTCAATGACCTGAAGAGAGCTGGGACCACAGTCTCAAAGAAAACCATTAGCAACACACTACGCCGTCATGGATTAAAAACCTGCAGTGCACGCAAGGTCCCCCTGCTCAAGCCAGCGCATGTCCAGGCCCGTCTGAAGTTTGCCAGTGACCATCTGGATTATCCAGAGGAGGAATGAGAGAAGATCATGTGGTCTGATGAGACAAAAATAGAGCTCTTTGGTCTAAACTCCACTCGCTGTGTTTGGAGGAAGAAGAAGGATGAGTACAACCCCAAGAACACCATCCCAACCGTGAAGCATAGAGGTGGAAACATCATTCTTTGGGGATGCTTTTCTGCAAAGGGGACAGGACGACTGCACCGTATCGAGGGGAGGATGGATGGGGACATGTATCGTGAGATCTTGTCCAACAACCTCCTTCCCTCAGTAAGAGCATTGTAGATGGGTCGTGGCTTGGTCTTCCAGCATGACAATGACCCGAAACACACAGCCAGGGCAACTAAGGAGTGGCTCCGTAAGAAGCAGCTCAAGGTCCTGGAGTGGCCTAGCCAGTCTCCAGACCTGAACCCAATATAAAATCTTTGGAGGGAGCTGAAAGTCCGTATTGCCCAACGACAGCCCTGAAACCTGAAGGATCTGGAGAAGGTCTGTATGGAGGAGTGGGCCAAAATCCCTGCTGCAGTGTGTGCAAACCTGGTCAAGAACTACAGGAAACGTATGATCTCTGTAATTGCAAACAAAGGTTTCTGTACCAAATATTAAGTTCTGCTTTTCTGATTTATCAAATAGGTTTTCTTTGAGACTGTGGTCCCAGCTCTCCTCAGGTCATTGACCAGGTCCTGCCATGTAGTTATGGGCTGATCCCTCACCTTCCTCATGATCATTGATGCCCCACGAGGTGAGATCTTGCATGGAGCCCCAGACTGAGGGAGATTGACTGTCATCTTGAACTTCTTCCATTATCTAATAATTGCGCCAACAGTTGTTGCCTTCTCACCAAGCTGCTTGCCTATTGTCCTGTAGCCCATCCCAGCCTTGTGCAGGTCTACAATTTTTATCCCTGATGTCCTTACACAGCTCTCTGGTCTTGGCCATTGTGGAGAGGTTGGAGTCTGTTTGATTGAGTGTGTGGACAGGTGTCTTTTATACAGGTAACGAGTTCAAACAGGTGCAGTTAATACAGGTAATGAGTGGAGAACAGGAGGGCTTCTTAAAGAAAAACTAACAGGTCTGTGAGAGCCAGAATTCTTACTGGTTGGTCATGCAATAAAATGCAAATTAATTATTTTAAAATCATACAATGTGATTTTCTGGATTTTTGTTTTAGATTCCGTCTCTCACAGTTGAAGTGCACCTATGATACAAATTACAGACCTCTACATGCTTTGAAAGTAGGAAAACCTGCAAAATCAGCAGTGTATCAAATACTTGTTAGCCCCACTGTAGAAATAGATACTGTATATAGAAAATTATGGGGGAAAGAGAAAACCGAACAGGATAGGGAAATGTTGGCCGATTCGACCCTGTTTTACCTGCATAATGACAAAGATTGTTCAGGCATGCTCTGACAATTTTTGGAGTGATTTAAGTATATAACAAATATTCTAAAAACTATAACACCACCAACAAAACTCATGTCATTTTTCAGCATTTTTAAGCATCCTCACTTAATTATTTGTTTTTTAATAAAAATAATATTTCTTCATTAGTATTTAGTCTTGTTTAAAAACAATATCTAAAATAGAAACTTCTCTGAAAACATGTCTTCCCATCTTACACAGTTTTACTTCAAGTAGGCTAAATGTATCTTGTTGTAAGGATTAAGATGTTAAGATATTTTACTGGAAAAATAACAAAGTAATCCTCAACTAATTTTTTGCATCACACCAATAGTGCTCAACAAAATAACAAAACCCACCACAGCTTTTCATTGGCTTCCTGAGCCCTTTTCCTCATGTCCTTGCTCTCTGTCAGTCTGTCCAGTCAGTGTCATGTCTGAGGGAGGTCTTGGTGTGGGCCAATTAAATGTTCAAGTGCAGTGGCTCCCTCACAGGGGAAATGAGAGGGTTCAGACTAGCCCTCAAATTATGGAGTGTGTGTTTCTGGACCGGCTAGGAAATTATTACTGTTATTGCCAGGATTCTATTTCTCTGGTATGTCAGAAAACAGGAGGAATCTATGACTGCTGTGGCTGTAGAGAACATAAAGAGCAAGCTTGTACAATTTGGACTATGGAAATAGTGAATTCTACATATAGGTAGTTGACAAATAGCATACAGTGTATATATATATATATATATATATATATATATATATATATATATATATATATATATATATATATATGTATATAGTGTGTGTATTTATACATATACATATACACACACATTCACTTGCCATTATATCAAACCCAATTGAAAGCTATTTGGTTCATTAAATGAAGCTTAACATTGTCTGTGTTTGTTTTTGAGTTTCCACAGTAGGCAATAGACTGGCATGTCTTAAGGTCAATATTAGGTCAATAATGGCAAAAAAAAGAAAAAAAAAGAAAAGGCTTTCTTTAGAAACTCGTCAGTCAATCATTGTTTTGAGTAATGAAGGCTATATAATGCTTGAAATTGCCAAAAAACTGAAAATTTCATTCAAAGGTGTACACAACAGTCTTCAAAGACAAAGAACAACTGGCTTTACCAAGGACAGAAAGAGATATGGAAGGCCAGATGTACAACTAAGCAAGAGGATAAGCACATCAGAGTCCCTAGTTTGAGAAATAGATGCCTCACATGTCCTCAGCTGACAGCTTCATTGAATTCTACCTGCTGAACACCAGTTTCATGTACAACAGTAAAGAGAAGACTCAGGGATGCAGGCCTTATGGGAAGAACTGCAAAGAAAAAGCCACTTTTGAAACAGAAAAACAAAAGTAAATGTTAGAGTGGGCAAAGAATCACAGACATTAGACAACAGATAATTGTAAAAGAGTGTTATGGATCTTAAACCCATTGAGCTTGTGTGGGATCAGCTAGACTGTAAGGTGTGTGAGAAGTGCCCGACAAGACAGCCACATCTATGGCAAGTGCTACAGGAAATGTGGAGTAAAATGTCACCTGAGTATCTGGACAAATTGACAGCTGGAATGCCAAGGATCTGTAAAGCTGTCATTGCTGCATGTGCAGGATTGTTTGATGAGAACATTTTGTTCTAAGTTGTTTAAGAAGTTCTGAACAATTCTTTCAAATTGCAATAATAAATGTTCACATTATTAATGTTCTGACTATACATTGTGATCAGTTGAATGCCACTTTGGTGAATAAAAGTACCAATTTCTTTCCATAAGAGCAAATTCTATACATTATTCCAAACTTTTGTCTGCCAGTGTATAAACTGTATAAATATAAACATAAACACACACATATATATATATATATATATATATATATATATATATATATATATATATATATATATATATATATATATATGTATATGTATACATTATATGCTTCATAAAAGAGGAGAAGCACAAATTTCGGTCAACAAAAAGTGTACTCATTCATTTTAATATAATTGTTGTTATTATTATTATTATTTATTTAGTTATATTTAAAAAATATTTAAAATATATTTAAAATCACTTCAGTAAATTAACTGTGTTAAAATCACTTCAGTAAATTAATTGTGTTAAATAAACCGCAACAGACTTCTTCTGCACCGTCGATTAGCTCAGATTCAATGAGTTTCTACGGGCCGGGCCTCCACTAAATCAGACAGATATATCATACAGATAACATCAACAGAACAAACATAAAAAGAAAATGTTGTATGCTACTGCACAATTTTGTTACCTAAAATATTGGACTGGGACAATAATTATCTGAATTTCAAAGAGATTATTTGCAATTTTGTCAAATATGTCATTGTGCAATTTTAATAAAATGAAACTGTGCTTCCCAAATTTGAATGTCACGCTGCAGGTCACAGCTGTCATTACTTGACATATCAACTAACCAGGTATACAATGACTCCATGTGTTTTTTTATCATATGGAAATCTGTTTTTGAAATATTTTATATGTGTATTTCCATGTATGTGGATGAATATATTGCATAATCTGTATTAGATTGTATAGTAGTATAGTCATTCTAAATAATTCATATAAATAAATTAAGCTCTGACAGGCCAATGGAATGTGAGCACTTTGTAGGTTGACAGAGTAACCAGCCAATAAGATGATATAATGCAAGCAGACTGATCCACATTCAGAAGCTGAATCAACAGACAACTGCTGCAATATGTAACTAATGATAATGTGGTATCAAAACCACACAGTAAATACATTTCTGCATGAGCCTGTGTAGTCTGGAGCCGTCGGTTTGTTTGATGAAATTTGTTTTCCGTACACGCATATCGCCGCCTCCGTGCTAAAGAAAATCGTTACGCAGTCTCTCCGCTCAGAGACAAACGTCTACATTAAATAATCACACGGTTTCAATCAACAGGCAGGGAAAAATAAACCCACATTCCTCCAGGCTCGCCGCCTCCTGGAGAACGGAGCTCTGATCGCGTTCGCCTGCCTCACCAGTCAGATTAATTAAAACACTAGGCTTTTTCCACCCCTCCCATCTCAGTGTAATCAAGCTCTGTTGCAGCAGACCGCAATAGCCCAAAATCTGTATTGATTCCCTCACCTACGCTCAACGCCACTTCCATGCAAACGCAGGCAGTGAAGATTTAAAACGACACCAGCATAATCTAAACCTAAATTAAACATCAAGTCACCAAACCTCAAGGTGCCCTAAACACCTGCAGCATGCCTAAGGAAGCCTTCAGGTTTGTAAAAGGAATGTAAAAGGTGTGCGTGTAGATATTTTTTTAATTGTGGAAGATTTGTCTCTTGCTATTGGTGCATGCTTGTCCCCTGTGCTCCTCTTGCAAATGTGACGGTAGAGATAATGGCACAGGCAGCACAGGCACACAGTGGTAGGGCGCTCAAAGGACGGGCACAAGGTAAAAGATGAGAGGAAGAGAGGGAACAGATGTTGCAAATTTGAGGAGGTAAACTGATTGAGATGAGGTGTCACCTCAGAATACTGGTGACTGTGAGAGCGAGAGGGTGGGAAAAAAGACGGTAAAGGAGAGTGGGAAAGAGCGAGAGGAAGTGAGGGTGAGGGGGTGTGGTGGGGGTGGGGGTGTGCAGGTAAGGTATGATCACACCTCTGCAAAAAGGTAGGATGACAGAAACACCACAACCGTGTGTAGGTTGACAAAATGTGTAAGCTTTCGTCAGATGTGTCAATCATACATGAGAAAGTATATGTCGGTAGGAATCTACAGCGATTTCCACATTTTAGGTGCATATGTATACTTAAGATACTATATATATATATATATATATGACCAAACCACGCTCTCACACACACACAGCTGATTTTGGCAGAGGAACATGTATGAATATTCATAGTGAAAGCACTAGGAGAAGGCATCAAATTCATGTGATTTCGACAGCTGCCGAACAGACAGAAAAAAGCACTAAGCCAAATTGTTCTATTTTACACGGCAGAAGAACAACACGAAATAAATGTTCACTCAATTTGTAAGTTCAAGTCAAACAATCAACAACTATTAAATATATGTCACAGATAAAATTATATTCAGACCATTTGCTGTCAAAAAGCAGCTTCTACATTAGTTGATTAGCTGATATTATTTGATTGCATTAATGTGTAAATAAGTAAAGCAAAGGGACATTGGTACAGAGAGTGCAATTCATAGTTTGTGTGTGTGTGTGTGTGTGTGTGTATGTGTGAGCGTATATTTATCACTTTGTGGGGACCAAATGTCCCCATAAGGATAGTAAAACCCGAAATTTTTGACCTTGTGGGGACATTTTGTCGGTCCCCATGAGGAAAACAGCTTATAAATCATAATAAATTATGTTTTTTGAAAATGTAAAAATGCAGAAAGTTTTCTGTGAGGGTTAGGATTAGGGGTAGGGTTAGGTTTAGGGGTTAGAATATAAAGTTTGTACAATATAAAAACCATTATGTCTATGGAAAGTCCCCATAAAACATGGAAACACAACATGTGTGTGTGTGTGTGTGTGTGTGTGTGTGTGTGTGTGTGTGTGTGTGTGTGTGTGTGTGTGTGTGTGTGTGTGTGTGTGTGTGTGTGTGTGTGGTTAAAAAAGTCATGTGTATGCTTGCAAATTTCGAAGTTAAAAAGCAGGGGCTAAAATATCAAAAGTCTTATAATAGCCTCACTAGTAATATATCAAAGCTGACAGATAGTGTAGCTTTTTAATGATTGCTTCATAATCGCTAAAAGAAAGGGAGAGATGCAAAGAGCGAGAGAGCTCTAAAACAAGAACTCCTTTGTGATCTCGCTTCAATTTTCTTGCAGCTGACACGGAGTCTGATAAAGGTTAATACACGACTCCCTTTTCATTATTCAAAGACGTCATCAATCTTTGAAGAGGGGTGGAAAAAATAATAAAATAACAACGGCACTTAAAATTATCTGCCTCAATTCCATAATTAATCTCCTCCAGCTTTTCTGACAATTATGATGTTAATTAACCCAAAATTCCCCCAATGGTGAAGGGGGAGAGACATACGATCCGCCTTTCCGTCTCATAAGCAGCCTCTATCTCTACCATCAGTATCTTCAGAGAGGAAAAGAGAGAAAGGATGGAGGGATGAAAGGAGAGAGCTCTCAGCGTGGTCCAAATTGGATTGCTATGGCCTGAGATTGGGGAGGTTGGATGCAGTTAGGCTGAGAATGAATGGCGAAGGGTCAGGTGAGATGGGAAAGAGGGATGGGAGAGAGGTGGATGGATAAAAATGGGGGGTGGGGGGCTAAGCATTTCCATGTAGAGGAAGAAAATGACCATGGGACCTGAGGGCATTTAAAGTGAAAGTTTACCCCCAAAAAATGTAACTTCAATCATCATTTACTTATCCTCATATTGTTTCAAACCTGTCTGACATTTTGTCTTCTGTGGAAGATGTTAGGCAGAATGTTCAGTCTCAGTCACCATTGACTTTCACTGCATTTAAAAACGATGTAGCAGAAAGTTTTGACTGACGCTTACATTGTTCCTAACATCTCCTTCTGTGTTACATGAGGGTGAGTAAATGACAACAGAATTTCATTTTTGGACAAACTATACCTTTAAATTCAACAAAAAAAATTCCCACATAAAATAAGGACAGACAATAAGAACAGTGCACAAGTGCTTCGACTGTGAACACACCAGTCTATGTGACTTGGTGCAATGGCCTATCTTAAGAAAGATGGAGAATGCTCAGTAGGACACTACGAATATATCAGGCAGCTCCACTCCAGTATCGACTGTCAGGACTGGAGAAGGCCGGCGAAGTTGCTGAGGCTTTGAGAATTGCACCGTTTGTTCTGTGAAATTACTCACAAGTCCAGCTTGTTAATCTACACTACAGTATGCTGCTGCAGCAATTATTACTTAAAGAATAACTACACCCAGGGAGGAGGCATATAAAACAACTACAGAGGAACTGTTCAGTTAAGCTCATATATTGCTACACTGCAGCCAGGGAGATTAGCCAACAAAATAAAAAATAAACAAGGGATGGAAAATATCATCCACCTGGAACAAGTCATTAAAAAGTCCTACCCAGCACTTTACAGCATGATAACGTTTAAGAAACCTATGCAGAACTATCTTTTAACAGAATAAGGTCTGTCAACTAACGTTATATGGCATGGTAACATTTGAGAAATGTTTCTGAAACATTCCAATAAGTTAAGTCATGTCATTTTGATTTGTATAACCTTTCAAAACACATATTGTTTCAAAGCAGCTTTAAAGGAAATCATGCATTAACAAAACGACTGAAACTGTAATATCTATAAAGTCATAGTGATCATTGTGTTGTTAAATATGATTGTAAATTGTGTATACAAATTAAATTATTAAATAATAATTGTATTAGAACCCCTGTGAGCAAGCTGAAGGCGACTGTGGCAAGGAACACAAAATTCCACAAGATGTTGGTTAATGGAGAAAAATAACCTTGGGAGAACCAGCTGTTGGGGCCAGTTCCCCTCTGGCTAACATCATGAATAAATGCCAATATTAGTTATTTGTGTGCAATGCCTGTCATGGTTTAAATCATTAATTTGTAAATTAAGCAAGCGTCAACGTCTAATGTCTTTGAAGTCCATCCTGGATTAACTGCAGAAATTCACATAGATTCATTGTCCTTTGTTAATTGGCTGATGAATGCTTTTTGTTGGCAATTAAATTTTAGTATATGTATTCCATTTCAAGAGTGTAGTCCATCATTAGACTGAGGTGATGCAGGCAGAGATCAATGAGGTGCATCACAGTTCAACCGGCAGGTCATTTTGGTGAGGTTTGGTGGGGTCAATCCTAAATCCAAGGTTCAGGCAGTGGCATATGAATTATCCAACATAAATCAGTAAAAGACTCCTTTGGCTTCATTTTTCTATCTAACACTAGACTGTTTTCCATTTAATCTTTCATGAATATGGGACAGATGGAAACATAATTATAATCCGAACATCAGTTGAAAGTTGCTGGGCAGTAAATAACACATGTAGTTAATCTTTTGGCAAAATAGGAGCAACAAAGAGCGAAATGCGTGTAATTGTCCACGATAAACTCCAGGAGTGAAATGAAGGGGAATAAAAGAGAACCTAATTGTTTGTTGGCCTTTGCCTAGAGAGCAAGACCTGTAGTCCTGGTCTCGGCTGCATGGTGAAGAGCAATCAGACCTGCAGCCTAGGCCTCAGCTGCGTAATCAAGTGTTAAACAATGGAACAGCTGTTGAGAGCGATGTCTGCACTTCCAGAAATAGAGCTGTGTGCAGGGAGTGAGAGAGTGCTGGGGCAAGACTAAGGCAGCAAATAAGAGTAGCAAAGCAGGAGCAGTGACTGGCAAACAGCCAAACACACACACACACACACACACACACACACGCACTAGCAGAAGAACCAATGGAGTCGACTTACCGATCATATGATTGGCCACATGGATTTGGATCTCTCGTTCCGTCTCAAAGGTCATTTGGCATTTGATGCACTGATATGTCTTCTTCTACAAGACAAGACATAGGATAGGTATTCACAGTGAATAGGATGTTTATAATCCTCCACACACACATACAGACTTTTACCTCTCCTGCTGCAAAGAGAAGCACACAGAGGAGAGAAAGCAGAGGTTCTTCTATCTGTTACACAGAGCTGAGACAAAAGTACAGATGAAGATTGAGCGTCCCTGGAAGTCCACTGTCAATATCTAGCGAAGCGAACAGGCTGTACAATAGACCAGCGCTATGAGGCTGCTGAACCCTCTGGGGCCACTAGTAATATAGCCATGAATTCACACATCTCTCTTTGACTCAGAACACTTTGGGAACACATGGAACTTATGCACCAAAAATACTGCCAGAAAATGGTTGCTGGCAATGTCTCTTCTTTTCAAAAGAATTTGCAAAAAATTATTCCTTTGAACTGCCAAAAGAACAGAGATTATAGGGAAAAATACACACAAAATGAGAAAAAGGTAGAGAAAGAACACAAATCTGAGAACTAGAGGGAAACCTCAAATGACCTACAAATTCTCCAAGCAAAAATAAAACCATTTTGTAAAAGAAAATCTCTGTAAAAAAAAAAAAAATGGCCAAGTGCTTGTTGACAATAGCTAAGAGTTATCTTAGATCTTCTGGCATCATACTGAACTACCATAGGCCAAAAAAGCATACATTTTAATATTCTGTCAAGCAAAAAAAAAAACAACTGAAAGCAATATATGTACAAACAGTAAAGCTCAACTAAGAAGAATTTTAGTTATCATATGAGTGAGGTTTTGACACTTACTTTAGGGACAGGTGAAGCATCTGATACTTTCTTGGCTCCACTCGTCTCAGGGCTCATCTCAGGATGATCCACCTGACTGTGGTTTTCCAGGTCTTCCAGGGTCTCAAATTTGACAGAACACTCTGGGCAACGCAGTCCAGAAGTTCCCTTCTCCCCAAACTCTTGTGGGGTTACCACAACAGTGGGCGACTGGCCATTTGTGCCCCGGCTCATACAACCAGCACACAGACCATAAGGCAGGCCATTGACATCTATCTTGACCAGTTCCTGCTTATTCTTGAAGTCTTTGAGACACAGGGCACATTTATAGAGTTTGTGGACCTGCAGCTGGCCATTGGGAGATGATGAGGCTGATCCTCCTCCACCCCCACTAACTCCAGAAGAAGAGATCTTTTGCATGTGAAACGTTCCATGGATCTTCAGTTCAAGTGTTGAGGTGACAGTTTGCATGCAAACAACACAGCGGAAGCCTGTGAGAGAGTTCCTTAGGTCAGGGTGCATCTGGCAGTGCTCGATAAACTCTTCCTCACTCTGTAGGGGCATCTTGCAGATACGACAGGTGCCCGTGTCCAGGCTCTTGCTGTGCGTGACCTTGTGCTCAGTAAGAGTAAGCAGTGAGGGGAAGCGCTCACCACAGATGGGGCACATGTAGTGCTTCGCTGGACCACGGTGTGTCTGGGCATGTTCTCTCAAGCCGTTCTCTGAAAAGAAAGTCCGTGAACAGATATTGCACTTGTGGTTACCCTTGATGAAGTCTGCCTTCTTTTTTCTGGAGCCTGCATCATCCTCTCCAGGCCTGATATTGTGGTCTCGAAGGCGGTGATTTTGGAGCAGAGACTCCATGGTGTAGGCGGCACCACAGATGTCACAGGCATACATTGGCTCTGAGGCATCCAGCTCCTCTTCGCCACCACTGGCTTCATGGCTGTTGGCTGTTTCCTGACCACTTCCTTTTAAAAGCATGTTCTGGAGATCTGCTTGCTCAGCAGCTCCAGTTGATCCTGTTGCAGAACGCTTAGAGCTTTGAGTTACACCATTGGGTGTTCCATTTTGGCTCCCTACATTTCCATTACCATTTCCTCCATCAAAAATGCAGTGCTTCTCTCTGAGATGTCTTTCCAACAAGACAATGGCATGGAAGGCCTTCCCACAGAGGCGGCAGTTATACTTTTTACTGTGAGTAGTGATATGACACTGGAGTTCTACTTCTGTGCCAAAGGTCTCACCACAGAATATGCACTTGCGAGCTTTTCCAGTTGTCCCGGGGCCAGTAGGATGACCCAAATGACTGTGCTTCACATGTGACTGCAAGTCACTTTCTTTGCGGAAGTCCCAAGCGCATGCTGTACAGCGGTACATCTTCTTCTCGTTGCTGTGCTTGACGGCCAAGTGAACTTGGATGGACACCTTAGAATCGAACACTTCCTGACACAGTGTGCAGTGGTACAGCACAAAGGTATGCATGTCTAACAAGTGCTTTTGAAGATCATCTACAGATGAGAACTGCTTGTCACAGCTCTCACAGACATACTGAGTGGAAGTTGTGGTGTAGTGAATGGTCAAGTGCTGAAGCAATGCCTCTTGAGAATCAAAGTCCTCTTTGTTGCACTGTGGGCAAGACTGTCTCCTCAGCAGCAGTTCCAGGTGTGACTTCAGATGGGCTTGGAAGCCCTCAAAGCTGGTGAATCGAAGATCACACTGATTGCAGGGATAGTCCCCATTTGCAACCACCGGAGTGCTATCACCAGTTACTCTATGGCGTTTAGGGGAGGATATCTCCACATCAGACGAGGCTGGGCTCAAGTCTGCAACTTTGACTTTGCGCTTGTTGTTGGCGAGTGGGATGTTCTTGTGGTTTTCCTTAATGTGTTTTGTGAGTTTGAGGAGGGAACCAAAGATGGGAGAGTTGGTGCAATATGGGCAGGAATAGACCTCCATGAAGGACTGTGAAGACTGCAGAACAGGGGATTCCATCTTGGTCACAGTACCCCCAGTGTTGCAATGGGTCTGCTGAATGTGCTCTGTTAGGGATGACTCTGTAAGGAAGCCCATGGAGCACTGGTTGCAGAAGAATGCATGGTTGCCCTCCAAAGTGGTGGATCCGGCAACCACACTGCCAGACAAGCAGTGAGAAACACGAATGTGCTCTTGCAGGCTGTTGATGTCTGCAAACATGTCAGGACAATAGTTGCAGTGAAAGGCAGAGACATTACTGAACTGCAGAAGGGGAAAGTTGGATGCAGAGCTCCCGCTGGATTGATGTGCTTTGCGCAAATGCTCATTAAGGTTGAAGAGAGTAGGCAGGGTTTCCAGACACAGATGGCAGATGTGGCTCTGCTGAGGTTTGTCTGCATGGATGGTCTTCAGGTGAATCTCCAAAACAGCCAGACTGTTAAAATCTCTTTTGGAGCAATAGGGGCAACTGTATGACACTTTACCTGACCAGCTTCCTTCATCATGGTCAGAAGGTGGGGCAAGCTTACGTCTGCTCTGTCCAGGCTTAAGGGTGGAGTCAGGGGTCGAACCTCTCTCCAGGGACGCACTGGAATCGGGGGTAGCACTGCTCATAGAGGCCACACTACCCAAGACGGGATCAGGACTGGCACTATGGTTGCTGGAGTCTGGCTGTCTATGGCTGTCAAGATGGCAATAGACATCCTCTACAGATGGGAACTGCTCGGCACACATGGGGCACTTGTGTTTCTTGTTGGCATGTGTTCTGTCAATATGGGTGAGTAGAGTGCCTTCATCGCTGAAGATTTCAGGGCAGTGGATGCATTGCAGTTCTGCGCGGTCTGAAAGCTGGGGGTGCTGCGTCAGCACATGTTTCTCAATTTCATCTGTCTGGCTGAAGGTCTCCTCACAGTAATCACACATGTAGAGATCCTGGTCTTGATCAGCTATGTCACTGTTAGCTCCATCACGCTTGCTCTGATCTTTCTTTGCCAGGTGTTCCTTGTTCTTCCGATGGGCTTGCATGTGGCTATGCAGAGAGGAGGTGGAGGAGAAGCCACGCTTGCAAATGCTGCACTTGAATGGCTTGCTGGAGCTGTGTGTCTTGAGGTGGATCTTGAGATGATCACTTCGAGAAAAGGCTGCCTCACACTCCTGGCAACTGTACTTTTTGTCACCAGTGTGCAGTTTGACGTGACGATCACGGCTGCGTTTGTGTTTAAACAGACGACTACAGAAGGTGCACTTGAAGGGCAGTTTGTCGCTGTGGATCTGCTCATGGCGCTTCAGGTAGCTGAGGCGACTGAAGGACTTGTCGCAGAACTGGCAGGGATACGGCAGGCCAGAGCCCCCTTCTTCCTCCCCTGTGCCCATGCCCATATCACAGCAGCCATCCCCTAGCATCTGTGATGGAGATGCCACGTCTTTGCTAGAGGGAGAGGACGCCACCCAGGAGAGCCCTGGGTCATCATCACCATCTGCAATGCAAAACACAGACAGAATTAAAATGTTAAAGAGGCAGAGAATATATCAAAATAGAAGCAAAGAACTAAAGACAACAAACCCCAAAGGAGTGAAGAAATAAGGACAGAGATGTATTTTTAATCCTCTTATCCTCCCTAGAAAACAAGCTCATCCCCATATCCCCCAAATTTGGATCTGCTATATCATATTTTTCATTATGGTCTCCAGATTTAAATGCTTCTCAAAAGTGAGAGCAAATTCAAAAAGGAGGCCCTCTAACTGGACAATGCAAACAAAATCATTGGATATTAATGTTCATTATTTGCTGTTTTTGCAAACACAGACCAGTCTAGATAAATGCACACATACATTATACAAAGATATACAGAGCAGGCTGTTCTTAATTCTGTCCTGCTTTGTGCAATCTGATGGGGCCTGACACAGTCCACACGTCATCTATTTAGCATCTCAACAAGCAACCTCATAAGGAAAGCAAGGGAGAGAGCTCATGACTTATTGAGCAGGGATGCTGCAAGCACAAAGTCCCACTGCGGCTCAGACAAACACAGAATTTTCTATCATGGCAATGTTTGTTTGCTTTATTTTCTCAAAGTTGTATGATCACTCTTAATCTCAACCCCACATTCCCAAAAATCTCTTTATGTACACATAAGCCAAATGTAACTATGGCCTTCTCTGCTCAGTGTTCTAACTTGAAATTGAAAAACCTACTGAAATTATGTTCACATAGTCGAAAGCTATGACGTAACATGGTGGAAAAAGGGAAAAGAAAAAGACAGAAAAGTGCATCACCTCAGTGTGTATTGTATAAACTAATAATTTCAACTCCATATGGCAGTTGTAGGATTTTACTTCCGCCCACTACTCTCCCATTACACAAAGGTGAGCACAGCAGAATTTGTAGAAAATAAATTCAAGTAATGAATCGATCCACTTTAAAATGTAGGTGCTGTGCAGAACAAATAAATCTCCATGGGGGTTTGAGGGTAGAAATTTGTAAAACCATGAATTATGAATTTAGCTCTAAACGAGAAAAGAATTCAGAGCTGGAGTAGAGAAAACAGTTAAAAATAACGATATCAGTGATGGAGTAGAATACAAGAAGGATGTGTGACATTACTGAAGAAATGCTTACACAGGAGGACAAAAAAGTTAGTGGGAAATCAAATAATGGCAACTTACAGCTTAAAGAGATTGTTCATCCAAAAAAGTTTATTCTGTCGTAATTTACTCACTCTCATGATGTTTCAAACGCATGACATTTGTATTCAGTAGAACACAAAATGTCAAAGGCGGACAGTCTCAGTCACCATTCACTTTCATTTAATTAAATTGAATGGTGACTAAGACTAAATTCTGCCTTCTCCTTTCTAAAATCTCCTTTTGTGTTTCACAGAAGAATGAAAGTCATACGGGTTTGGAATAACATGAGGGTGAGACAGAATTATGACACAATTTCCGTTTTAGGATGAACAAAATCTTTCAGCTAATGTTTGTAAAAAGGACAATGGTGTACATGTGTCAGACTTCGGGAAAAAAAAAAGTTTCTTAGGAGTGTCCATGTTGTACCCTCTTTATTACACCCTTCGCCCTCTGTTTTGGTCTCTGTCACTTTCTAAGATTACAGTTAGAGTAAACCAGCCTTCTCCCCACCTCTTGCCCCTCCCTCCTTCAACTACAGTGCCCTCCCCCTGTTCTGTCCTCATGCTTTTATGTCTGTGTCAGGATAAGTCATCCCAACACAACCTAAAACCCTCACAACACAGGAGTGAAAGTGTTGCAGTGGCCCAAATGAAAGAGCGGGGATGAAAAGTCCATAAGGGACTTAACTGTGGTGAATTATTTGGCTACACAATAAGACCGTTATCCCTGACAGACCATTCTCTGATCCAGCCACTGTGGAGGTGAGATGGGTTGGGAATGGTAGGGGGTGCTGAATGACAGGTAGGCCATCCTGCTGAGACACAGACGTGTACCACAGTGCAAGAGATACAAAGAAACACTTGCTTGAGAAAAAGGAGGGAAAAGAGGCAGACAGGAGAAAAAGAATGGAGCCTAAAAGGAGAAAAAGAACCTCCTGGCACATGTGGTCATTCTGGCGAATTATAAATCTATTAATGCTAATGCAATCCCTCTGACTGCGACAGAATGTGAGAAATCACTTTTGAGAAAGAGGGAGATTATAGTCATTAAATAGCCTTAATCCTCAGAAGTGTGGCTGTTGGAAAATGGAAGATCACATGGCTTTTAGGGGGCTTTTGTCATCAGTCCACCAGGGGACTTGGCAAGAGCACTAAACAGGGTACGAAAATTCAATGAAAAGTTAAATCAGAAAAGAAACGGAAAGAAAAAGAAAAAGAGAGGAAAGTGAGGGGGGATACAGAGAGAGAGAAGACAAGAACTGGCAACTTGAATGGGCATAAAACATAGAGCTCCATCCATGCTCCCTCTCTCGCCAAATCTTTCCATATTTACAATCAACCGACCCTCCCTTTCTTTCCTGATTTCTCTTTAACTCTCTCTGACAGTTTGTTTCTCACATGTTCCACATTCCAACTCCAAACTTTCTTTCATGTTGTGACTCATTACTGAATTAACAGGCTGCTCTGGTGGTTGCCCCTGGCGCTGGCCTTCTCCTCGCCAGCCTGTCCCATGTGGAGGGGTGGAGCACAGGATGGAAGAGTGTAGAGAGGGAGGGGAGAAACTGAAGACAGGACTGGCAGAAGGACACTTTCTGATGTCCAAGGTTGGGCCTGCCACCCTAACTCAAATGGGGCCCAGGTAATTGGGACCATGGTAACAGAAACACATGGTGATAGAGGCAGCACGTAATCTGCAGATATTTTGAAATACAAGAGCAGGCCACCCTCCCTGCACAAACCCCCACACCACCACAAGGCTTGACCAGGCTGAACCACATTGGGCAAGTTAATGGGCTAGCCAATGCGCTGGCATGCCGAGTCAGAAACATGGTGGAAGACGGTAACGAAGACATGCTCGATCTGATGTCTATCCTCATGTCTTTATCAGACACAAGGGCAGATATACAGAGCCAGATAGGCAATGAAAAAAGAAAGCTCCCTCTGAACACCAAAGCAGAGGAGGTCTGTTGATTTTGTGAATGCTTCTACCAATATGAGCCAAACATCAGAGCCAAACCAGGCTTGTGTGTTCATTAGAGCTTGGAGGCATATACAGAAGACCCATGCTTATGACATACAGCACTGCTGTTGCCCTTCTGGAACAACACTGTCCAAAACAATACAGCAGTTCCTCAATAATCAACACACTGAAATGTATACTGCATAGGAGACAGTTAAATATGTCCACTTTCACAACAATCACACCAACACTAAACTAGTGTCATATTAATTCCAGCATACTCAATTCAAACAACTCTGAAGCTTGACAAATAAATGCAAACATTCAGCTTTTGCTTGATTGATTTAGCCATAAATCTTGTTTAGATTAGCAATTAGCCCACAATTAGCAACTCACTTAATAAATGGGGCTCAACTGTGTAATGCCAACTACTAAACCATCCTTAAGGAATTGCCAAAAATGCTTGTCAGTAAAAACATTGCCCCATTCTTCAAAGTCCCATCTTGAAAACTGTTATGTGCTCAATAATTATGAAAGTGATAGTTCATCTAAAAATGTAAATTATCATATACACATCTTCATATTTTCTGAAGATCCAATCCCATTTGACACTATTTCTTCTGTGGAACAAAAACGAGATGTTAAGCAGAAGGTTAGCCTCAGTCACCATTCACTCTCATTGTATCTTTTTCCTTACTGAGAAAGTGAATGTGGATTAAGACTGTCAGTCCCTAATATTCTGCTAAACATATTCTTTTGGGTTCTATGAGAAAAAATACAATCATACCGGTTTAGGACAACATAAGTAAATGATGACCTAATAAACATTTTTGAGTGAACTATTTCTTTAAGATTAAATAATTGTATCTCTTCACAGTCAGAATGTTGGATGGAAAGCTTTTAACCTTGACATGTCACTGTATATACATCCTTATATATTGCCCAAAAAAATTAAGTTTAATTATATCAGTTTAAAATTGGAGGACAATATTATCAGTGACCACAGACATAAAAATGCTAAAGGTCCAGTGGCAAAAAACTCCAGAAAATAAATTTAGATTTGACCTAGGGCCGTATATACTATTGAACAGATTTTACATAAATCCCTCAAGGCCACGTTTTCATTTGCATCAAATTAAATAAGCTGTCTATCTTGACTATAGTAAGAACAGTAAACAAGCACTGTTCAATCAGTGTGGATTAGGGGAAATCTAAAAATCATGGCCAAACTGTCCAGTGTTTGTATAAGGTTCAGGACCTGTGTCTTATCTCTTCACCTAGTCTCATTCCATATTGCCGACCTCTCACTCCTCCTGTACCCTTTCCACCTTTGAGCCTGGCCCCCTGCCCAAAACCTCCACCTTTCCAAGCAGCCTCTCTGCTTGGCTCACAGCCCCTTCCCCCTGGCCCAATGCCCACAGCCCGGGGCAGGAGAGACACACTGTAGGGGGCAGAAAAACAACTTCCACCCCAAGCTCCTACAGAGCAGCCCAGCATGTCAGCCAGACAGGCCTGAAGCAAGAGCCAGGGGAAAACAACTTCCAGAAAATCTCTCTCTACTTCTCTTTCTGTACTTCCAATGTACACATGACTTGATTTTATAAGTGTTTTACTCTTTCCACCTCTAGTTATAGTGAAAAAAATACTTCATTACCACAAAAAATTTAACTTCTATCATCATTTACTAACCCTCATGCTGTTCCTAACCTGCAAGATTACCAAAAAAGCACCATAAAAGTATTATAAAAGTAGCTCAAACAACTTGAACTGTATATTCTAATTGTTAAGAACTAATTTGATTCATTTGTGTGTAGAACAGACAACACTGCAAAAACTACTTTTCTTATTGAGGATAGTTGTCTCGTTTTGCAGTGAAAAAAAAAAAAAAACTAAACTGGATATATTTGCTGAAGAAGCAAAATCACATCAGATATTTTGTCTTAAAATTTTACAACATATTTTGTTTTAAGAATTTTTAGATTCATACTGATTCAAGACATACGGATAATTCATATGCCATTGCCTGAACCTTGGACTTAGGATGGACCCCACCGAAGCTCACCAAAATGACCTGCCGGTTAAACTGTGATGCACCTCAATGATCTCTGCCTACATCAACACTGTCTATTGATGGACTACACTCTTGAAATGGAATATAAAGACTATCAATGAATTGCCAACAAAAGCTTTCATCAGCAAATTAACAAAGGACAATGAATCCATGCGAACAAGATGGTCTTCAAAGACATTAGTCATCTTAAACACTTTTATTAAATTTTTTAAACACTGGACCATAACACTTATTTTACTAATTTTAAACCATGACATGCACTGCACACAAATAACTAATATTGGCATTATATTCATGTTGTTTAGCCAGAGGGGAACTGGCCCCCACAGTGAGTCATTTTTCTCCATTAACCAACATCTTATGGAGTTTTGTGTTCCTTCCCACAGTCTCCTTCAGCTTGCTCACTGGGGTTATAAATACAATTATATTACAGTTTCATTTTTTTGTTAATGCATGATTTTTTTTTTTTTTTTTTTTTGCAGTGCAAAATTTAAGGTAAATTTAAGTAACTATCCCTTTAATTTCTTCACTCTTGTTCTTTTTCTAAGATTCTCCCAGAGTCCGCCCTCTTCCCTATCTTCACCCTTCCCCTCTCTCTCCCCTAGGCAACAGGACTGTCATAACCAAATACAACAGAGGACAAAGCTATGTTGCTAAGAGGTTAAGAAAGAGGGAGAAAGCAAGGGAGTGTGAGGACAAGAGAGGAAAAAGAAAGAACGAGAAGGGAGGGGGTGGCACACAGGAACTGACCACATGGCCAGCAGTCCTATGGGAGCACTGTCTCTGAGACCAAACACCTGTTTACCAATACCGAAATACACACACACACGCAAACCCAACTCCTGTCTTTCTCCCCCATACTGTTTTGCAATGTTCCTGTGGGTTTCTATGCTGACACACTCCCTGCCTGTGCCGTACCCCACTGCTGCTCAAGGGAGACAGTCTCTCAGGGATCCAGTCCTGGTGGACACAAAAACACGCACATTCACACAAAGTGGTCTTTGCTGTCCCTAACGGTCCCTGCTCCATCATGCTGACACTCTCCAGTCTGTGCTTGCAGGACCCCTGGCATTGCTCTCAATACCCTACAGGGGGCTCTAGGGACACAGTCTGTTAGGGGTCTTTTCCTAAAGCAAACACACTTACACATAAAACACATGCCACGGTGATGTCATCATGTAGCCAGTCTGTAATCCCTGGAGAAAACCCATCTATTTGCACTTAAATGTACCATTGCACAGTCACACACACACTTGTACACAACAAGATGGCACATAAATACTGGGGTGATGTCACAGGACAGGCTGTCTGTCAGGGGCCGGAATCCTGGAGGACACACACACTTGCTGCCCACGGCCCATATGGAGTTGTTGGCGCCCATAAGCGTCCGAGCAGCCGGACTCATTCCCAGGGCAGAAGGTGAGGGGCAGGGGGTTGGGAAGGCAAGGACAGCTGACAGCCTGCTCCCCATCTCCCCTCTGGCGACCCCCAGGTGAGGAAAAGGGAAATAAATTGAACGCGTTCTGGAGGCTGACCACACACTCACCTCTAGAGAACACTGAGTGCACTACAGATGGGTGCAAAAGCTACCATAACTGCAAGACATATTGGAGAGAGAACAGGAAATGATGGGTGGATAAAGGGGGTAATAGGATCGGGAAATGATGCACGCTGGATTTGATCCACTAGGTCACAGTTGAAACAATGAGAAGAGCTTTCGATAAGGAATTAATAGATTCTTGGCCTTTCACATCTAAAAGTTATTATTAATGGTTCAAGGCTTTGAATGGAGTTTGCAGAAACTTTTTCTCTTGGGAACATAGTTTAAAAAGTGCTTTCATTTGTGTTTGGTTAGCATCACAAAGCCTTGTTTAAAGGAGTGTTTTGGATTAAATACAAGTAGAGACAGTATAGGAGGGGGAGATGGGCTAATCGTAAAATGTACCTGAGAAAAGGTAAAGCTCAATATGGCGGAACTGGGAAAGGAGGTCCCACCTTTCAGTTAAAAGAGCCAATCACATTTTTTTGTTTACCCTAGAACATGCATGCGCATCAACAGGCCTGAAAAAGTACAGTTTTTAAGTGTGATTTAAGGTACAGAAGCAAAATCTATTATACAGATGTTGTTGGAATTTATTGCTGATTTGTTTTTGAAACATAATATTGACAAACCTCCACAAAATATGTGTTGACAGTCTGGAAGACTATTGGCCCACAGACTTGTAAAGGAAGCAGATTTCTGTTTTAGGTTTGTTTTTACAAACTAAAGGAGCTAGTTGAAATTATTTTCTGTGGTAATCAACATCATACCCTAGATGCTGTTGACAGAGCTTAACTTAGCAGAACCTTCCTCTGCGCAAGGTTTTGTGACACTGACCAGACACCGATGAAATCACTTCTAAACAAACCATTTCTCTGTGAGATAAAGTTGCTGTAAACTCAATTAAAAGCTTTGAGCCATTAATAATGTTTTGATGCACTGTTTTTAGCAAGGATGATTTACACCTAAAGCATTTTTAGGGGCACAAAGGTGAAACATAAGAACTCTGTGTGTGTCTGCCAGAGAGAGGTAGGTGAGATGAAGGAGAGATAAAGACTCAGGGAGAAGTTCTGTGACGACAGGGTCACTGGCAGTGGTTAAGCTCCGTTTGACTCTTGCGTTTCTCAGTCTGCATGAACGACGGGGGCCTGCACTGTTAAACAGCTGCAGATTAATTACATGTGAAGTGTACCAAAACAAGCCTCTTCACAACTGCAGCATCAGAGACGAGACGTCTGGCTTTAGCATCTCTCTTCTCCCTCTTTCTACAAACTTTGCCTCCCTTTGCACTACTTTTCACGTTCGGGTGAACATGAACCATTATGCTAGTCTTAGCCTCAGAGGACACACCCACGGACTGCACACACGCTTTGCTTCTTTTTGTAGTATAGAGTACAATTTTATTTTTTCCCAAGACAATAAATAGATACCACAGTGCTTTGTGTAATGTCTAAAGGCGGATTTTGAGGTAATTTTATCTAATATTTAATCATTTTTAAAATGCTGCAAATTTATGTATCTAATGAAAATCCCTGAAATTATCACATTTGTTTTGAGACAAAATACTTATTTCAAGGTGATTAAATCAAAAGTTTTTCAATAACTGTCCAATGCGTGAAAGGATAGATTTTGGGGTAAAAAGCCCCCCTGTTGCAGGGGCTAAAGGCCCCTAAAAAATACATTGTTTTTGTTAAGTGGGGGGAATAGATTTGATATGAAAAATGTTTAAAGTGGGCTCACATTGACTGATCCAATCACAATGTAGAATGACTTGTTTTAAGAAAACCTGAAATATGACAAATTATTAAATGCCAAATGTGATAGAAATTAACAGGAAGTGGTGCACCCTTTTCTGAAGTGGTTATTTTGAATTAACATTATCTTAATTTGTTACTCAAAAATGTATTTTGCTGTCTTAAAATGATTTGCATTAGTTGACAAATTTTGCATTACACAATATCTCTATGAACCGCTTGGGGGCCTTTTACCCAAAATGTGTGGGGTAAAAGGACCCCTCGTCAAATTTTTATAAAAACTGAATTTAAATCAAAACAACCTTCTGTTATTATTTCTTTTCACGCAAATTTTTGCTCCATCAATATTTAATAAAAAGAATGGAAAGTTTCTGCCAACCATGACACAAGCCTGGATCAGTCTGATTCTTAAAAAGGACAAACTCTTACAAGTGAGTGTAAGAGTTACCGTCCAATTTCCCTGATCCAGCAAGCGTTTAAATATTGTAAAAATATTGGGCTAACCGATTAAATTATGACATCTCTTATACCTATAGATCAGGCAGGATATATTTGGGGCCACAGCTCTTCTGATAACATTAGGCATTTCATCAATATTATGTGGTCAGTGGTGAATGAACAGATTTAAGATTTTGGAAATGTATTATTTATTAAGTTACTTTATAGACACCCGGTAGGTGCAATACAAACAAATGTACTGAATGTACAAATGTCTTGTTTCAGATTATTTTACTCTGAATAGGGGCACCAGGCAGGGTTGCCCTCTTTCCTCATTATTGTTCTGTCTTTCCCTGGAACCATTAGCAGCCGCGATGAGAAAGGAGGATGATTTTACGGGGGTGGTGGTGGGTGGTGTGGAGAATAAACTTTTTCTTTACGCAGATTATATTTCATTATTCGTTTCCGACCCTTCTAGATCCATGCCTTGCCTCCACAGAATTATTAATTCCTTTTATAAATTCTCAGTTAATTGGTCTAAATCCGAAGCTTTTGCTCTGACAGTGTACAGCCTGGTAATGGCTTTGCAGCCGGGCACCTTCCAGTGGCACAAACAGGGCAATAAGTGTTTGGGTATTTTATTCCAAGCAAATTTGTGTGATTTAGTTAGAGTTCATTTTGACCCATTAATAAAGATGTTTCAAGTGATGACAGTAGGTGGGCTTCATTACATTTATCTATGATTGGGAAGGTTAATGTTATTAAAATGAATTGTATATCAAAATTCAACTACCTGCTACAGTCTTTCCCTGTAGATGTCCCCCTCTCTTATTTCAAGCAATTTGATAGCATAGAGAAGTCCTTCATTTGGAATGGTAAACGTCCCAGATTACACTTCAGTAAATTACATAAGATGATTGTCAAAGATGGGCTAGGCCTACACAAGATTTTGTTTAATGATTATGCATTCAGTCTCACACATTTGGCTCACTGGTCGCTTCCACCTGTGAGAGCACCTCTCTGGTTTTGTATTGAACAGGAAGTTCTTGCCCCTATTTTGCCATTGCAAAGCTTTTCTATCAAACTAACCGGAGAAGTTCAGTTACACCACGTTATCTCGGATTTGCACTCGGTATGGACAAACATGTCCAGGGTGTTTAATTCGGACATTTATTTAAATGTAGCCTAGAGCATATGGCTGTATTAATAAGTCCCCTTTCTGCTGGTCAGAGTGGATTGAGAGGGAGGTAAATACGCAAGATGACCCATATGAGAGTGGAGTGTTAAGATCCTTTGAAAATTTTGGTTCATCATTTTGGGATTCCCAGGTCTCAGTTCTTTAGGTATTTACAGTTGCGCCACCTGCTCTGTACTATTTTTGGGAGTAGCATACACCCCCTAAAGCGACAGATACTCTAGGAGTGGTGATTACTGCTTTTGGAAAAGGTCATGAGGCATCACTGTATTACTCCCTGCTAATTCAGAGTCTGGAGGATGGAGCTTTAACCTTTATCAAGAGATTATGGGAGAAAGATTTAAACTTAGTCTTGGAGGAGGGAGTGTGGGCAGGGATTCTAAAAAATGTAAAGTCTATATCTAGAGACATAAGGGTGTGTCTTATGCTATTTAAGATTTTACATTGATTCTATTGGACCCCCTCTAGATTGTTTAGGCTTGGTCTTAAAGACACATCCTCCTGCTGGCGATGCCAATCAGAAAATGGGGACACAACTCCAGATTTTTGGTGGTGTGTTAAGATCCAAGAATTTTGGCTGAGGGTTCAGAGTTTTATGTATGATGTCATGGGCACTCAAAACCCAGACTCTGTATTTTAGGCGATGGGACGGTCATTAATATAGGGGATAAATACATAAAAAATTGGGTCCTAACCAGTGCTATAATCAGCAGACAGATTGTTCTTAGGGGATGGAAGATGGCTGGAGCACCCTCAATTCAAAAGTGGTGCACAGAGATGGGGAGGGTGGCGGAATTCAATGAAATTTCATGTAGAAGGCTAGGCAATTTAGATTAATTTAATAAACAATTGGCCAGCTATTTGGCCTTCTTGGAGAGCTCTCGTGGATGGGCAGTGGAGAGAGAAGAGTAGTTTTAAATGTGTGTGAATATATATATATATATATATATATATATATATATATATATATATATATATATATATATATATATATATATATATATATTTGTGTTTGTGTATACTCAAGTGTGACCACAGGGATATTTATTGAGTGTCAGGGTGGGGTTGGGGATTGGGCGGGGTAAAGGGCATTTAACTAAGGAAGTTAAATGCTGATTCTGTGAATATATGTTTTCCTTTTCTTTGTGAATCAATAAAAAGTGTTAATCAGAAAAATATTTAATAAAAATAAAATAAAATTCAACGATACATTTTGTGAACAGAAAATAGCACCTTTTCCTTAAGGTGTGCCTTTAGCCCTGTTGTACCCTACTGTATATTCCACTTGCTGAATTTTTTAAATGTTCACAATATACTTACTATACTGTCTATAGACATTTATATAATACACAGCATATACTTTAATGAATATAGCCATTTATAGCTATTATTCGTAAAAAATTTCAGCATCAGTTTTTATCATTTTAAATAACCCTTTCCCTAATTCCAAGTAAAAAAACACACTTTGGTTGGTCGATTTATGACCTGTCTAAATGACAGCTCTTGGCAAGAATAAGCTGCAATGAGGACCAGTGCCTATGCAATTTAGTCAAAGGACTGGATACACGAGACGAGATTATGATGTCACTGAATGTGTGCACAAAATGTTTAGAGATCTCTTTGACGCTCTTTTGTCAGGTCACAACCCTTGTTTGATGTCTTTCTCAGTCACTCTCTTTTTGTGCCCTCTGGTAGTCATGCATGTCATGATTTTACTGGTTGGTTAGGAGTGTACAGTGATTGCAGTCAGGTTCCTACTGTGTACAGAGTCAATGGGAAGCAGCTGCATGCCTAGCCATGCAGGAAAGCAGCATTCAACAAGCACTTTGTTCCCTTCCTTTCGTGAGCTCCACATATACACACACATACACACACACACACATCTACCTCACATAACCTGGAACATGACCCTACACTTCTGAGATGGGCATTTGTGTGTGTACGTGTGTGTTTGAACATGTTTTGTGCCGGAGAGCGAGAGAGCATGTGCAGAACAGATGGGAGAATAGACAGAAAGAGAAGGTGAATGTGTATAAATGTGTCCCTGGCTGTTCTCTCCCATCACTTACTGTATCCATCTGTCTAGGCCTTTTTCTTCATGATCTGTGCTCCGCGGCAGACAGGGCTCTAAGCAGATCACATACTGTATTCTGCCTCTTGGCTCCCTTTGATCAAAAGAAAGCTGAAGTGAGTTTAGGTTAAAGCTCACCTGCTCTCCCTGTTAGCCTGCTATATCATTGCAAAGTATAGACTAATAACTACATTAATCTCTCAAAATTCAAATGTATCTCGAAATTCAGCTTCATATGATGAGTTCAACTGCATATATCTTTTTTAAAAACACTGTATTAGCCTGAATGATGAACCATCTGAAAAAGATCTGCCTAGTCGGTAGGGTACATGCTCAAGACAAATTGAGCTGTGATGGTCATGTGGGAAAAACAGGATTACGTATGATCCATGAGGTGTCCCTCTTGTTCTCAAATAATTTCCTTTTACGCTCCACTTTAACTGTCTAATAAAAAAGTTAAAAAAAAAGTGTATATAAATGAAAATATTCAACTTAATGCCACGTGTAACTAAAATCTGTGAGGTTCCACTCTACCTAATGATTTTTTTTACTCTATACTATAGTCCTATCTGTGTAACAAAATGAAAGAAAAAAGGGGGGAAAATAGAGGGGAAAAACTCAACTTAAAGCTACAATGCATTATTTCAGCACCACTAGCAGCAACAAACAGAATTGCAAAAAATGTCAAACTGTTTTCCCAAATACACTGTCTGCAATTGTTCGTTACAAACAGGTAGTCTCACCCCAACTTAAGCGATTTGATTAGTCAAAATTGTTCTGTTGGGCCGATCAAGCAAACAGAAAAACATGAAAATCTCCACAGAGTCAAAGTGTTTATACTTTTCTGGATATCAATAATAAAGGCTTTTTTTTAACTGCCTCTCCACAAACTGGGACAGGGTGGCATTTTAACATAACAACAACAACAAATTACACCAAATTTATGGAACATTTTGTTCTTCAATAAGGCCTTTTCTTGACAGGATTCTGACAGGTCATATAGACTGCCACTGTAAAAGACATTACAGCATGGACAGTCAAAAGATATATGAAGAGGTACTATAGACTTCAGCATCTGTCTCTGACCATCCCTCTTTTCCCTGAACTCCTTCAGCCAAACCTCAATGTTAAAAATAGTCTGTGTGCCCGCAGGCTCCTGCGCTCCATGTGGCGGCTAATAGAGAACACTTCATGCTAACTAAAACATGTTTGTATCCACCAAACTTAGCAGGCTGAATACATTTAAACAATTAGCGATTAGCATATGGCCCAAATTCAATGTCAAATTTATAATAATAGCCATTGCTCTTAGCATATAACCATCTCTGGGGCATGCCAAGTTAAGCACCTTATTTCTGATGAGTTTTTAATCCATCTCAAGCCCTCAAACAAGTGCTCCCAGTTGACAAGTTTATGCTACGGTAATCCACTTACACCTGCACACAAACCCACAGTACAGGAGATGACCACTGGAGCATTGTATGGCACTGCTGTGTGATGCTAGCACTGGGGATAAATAAGGGTAACATTATTATCCTTTTAGTTAACAGGACAGTGGATAAAGTTAGTAAAGTAAAAGGGGGCCACAGAATTAGGATACTGTATGTTGGAGGCAGGATTCAAACGTGGGTCCCCATCACCCAAGAGCTCTTTTACATGTCACAAGCATATGCTTTACCTACTATACCATGGCTCTGAAGTCTGAACATTTGTAAATGGAATGTGTTTCGCCCCCTACAGTCAGAAGAAAGGTAAAACAGCTAAGAAATGTTTATGGCTTTGTTGCAGTAAAAGTAAAAGGATGATCAGAAGCTCTGCTTTTGAGTGTGGTTATGGAATTGTGGAATAGTTTTTAGGCATTGGGTTTGAAATTGAATGTATCCATTCACTTGTACAGTATAAAAACTATTAATACATTAATTTACAGTGGGCGCTACAACATGGAATAAGTAAGGGGTATTGTACAGTCATCATCTCAAATTAAATTCCTTGTGTGTGAAAACACCCGTGGCGAATAAAGATCTTTCTAATTATGATTCTGTAAATAAACACAGACAGGGTGACCTTGTATCACCCTAACAGGTTTATTTTGGAATAACGAACAGCTAACTGTACAATATTCCACTTATTAAAGCTTGTAATAACTTAGAAAAAAATACAAAAATAAAGAAATAAAATAGAATAGGCATTAAATATTGAAATTGAGTAGAAATGATGTACCATGTAAAATGCAAGTGACCACAGAGAGACCTTAAACTAGCACAGCTATGTATGAAATCAGTTGCCAGTCACAACATACATTTATACAGTATAATACATGATATTGCAAGGGACTTAGGCAGGGAGTAGACAGGGTTGAGAGTGGGGTCTTCAGGCTTGGGCCCTCGTGAGGCTGCAGGGCCCATGGGACCCTCCACACAGGCAGAGAGAGGCGGGTACCTCCTGCCCATGCTGCCACAGTGGGACCCTCTGCACCTCAAGGGAACATCAGAACTAAGAGGAACACCTGGACCTGCCGTTAGTCACACAGAATGGGAGAGCAGACAGACGGTGAGCTGGAGAAATACATCCACACACTCACACACACAAACTACACACAAACACATGCTTTGACATTAAAGGGATAGTTCACCCAAAAACAAAATTCTTTCATAATTTACTAACCCTCATTTTGTTCCAAACCTGTATTACTTTTGTTTTTCTTTCGTGGAACACAAAAGGACATGATAGTCAGAATGTTAACCCCATTCAATAAAAGTGAACGGTGACGGAGGCTAACATCATGCCTAACATCTCCTTTGAACTATTCCTTTAATGTACAAATAGTTAAGTAAACAGGAACTAGCACAAGTAAAAGCTGCATACATGACATTAACACATAAATAGTGGGGTAAAAAACTGACACAGACACACACCCTCATGAGTTAATGAAAAGGTGTCATGAGTATTAAGAGGCATAAAAATACAGGGCACAGGCACTACAAATACACTACAACACACACTCATGCTTGCAGACACACACACGTACATGCTGCGAGACAGGGTGAAGGAGACACCTGGACAGCAATGTGGTGAATAAGGACAGGATAATTACTGTGGTATTAAATGGTGCACTCCCCAGGGTGACTCCATAGCACCCAGCCAGGGTTCAAGGACACAGATAGAGCTGCACCTCACCACTGTCATTACAGCAGCAGACACCCTCTCTCTCTCTGCCTGTCTCCTGTTAAACCTCTCTCTCTCTCTCTCACACACACACACACACACACACACACACTCACTCACATACAACATATAAACACAAACAGCTGTATCTCAGCTGTCGTTACTGTAGCACGCACTGTCTCCCTCTTCTCTCACAAACACAATCACACACAATCACACACTGTACAACACATACAGTATAAACACAAACAGCTAACTATAAAAGGATAGTTCACCCAAAAATGAAAATAATCCCATCATTTACTCACCCTCATACCATCCCAGATTTGTAAGACTTACTTTCTTCTGCAGAACATAAATGTAGATTTCTAGAAGAATATTTCAGCTCTGTTGGTCCTCAACATGCAAGTGAATGGTGACCAAAATCAGAAGGTCCAAAAAGGACATAAAGGTAACATAAAAGTAATCCATAAAACTCTAGTGGTTAAATCCATATATTCAGAAGTTACATGATAGCTGTTGGTGAGAAAAAGATCCATATTTAAGTCATTTTTTTACTATAAATCTACACTTTCACTTTCCAATTCTGTAGTGGAAGTGAATTTCACCTTCACATTCTGCCACCTACAGGTTGGGGCAGGTCAAAGGTGGAGATTTATGCAAAAAAGAACTTGAATATTGATCTGTTTCTCACCCTCACTGTGGCAGGGTGGAGGGCGGGGCCGGGTCGTGATCCTACACACCCGGTCCCGTATTAGGCTAATCAAGCCTCCATGACGGATAAATGTCCACTGCAGAGGATCTTGCTAGAGAGAGAGATAGTTTACGCACATGTCCGTCGTGTGTGTGTGTTTGTCTTTTAAGTTGGTCATTAAAACTATTATTTATATTATCAAGCCGGTTCTCGCCTCCTCCTTTCCATTGATCTCTTTACACTCACCTATCTTCATATTGCTTCTGAAGACGTGAATTAACCACTGGAGTTGTATATATTTTTTTTATGCTGCCTTTATGTCCTTTATGGTTACATTCACTTGCATTGAATAGACCCACAGTTCTTAATTTGTGCTCCGCAGAAGAAATAAAGTCATACACATCTGGGATGGCACAAGGGTGGGTAAATGATGAGAGACTTATTTATTTTTGGGTGAACTATCCCTTTAAATGAATAGTTCACCCCAAAAGGCCAACTCACCCTCATGTGATTCCAAACCCACATTCATTTCTTTCATGGAGCACAAAAAGAGGTGATTAAGAATATTTCAGAATATTTTTAGAACACTGGTCTTTTCCATTTAATAACCGAAAGTGGGGACTGTTGCAGTCAAGCTCCAAAGAGGAAAAAATGCAGGATACAGTAAAGGTAGTCTGTATGTTATTCTATAAAAAATGTTTTCCTAAAAAAATCTTAATTATTTAAATAAGTTTCTTTATCCATTAAATGAAATGGTCTGAAAAAAAAACTAATTTTATTTTTTATCTCACAGAATAGAAATATTACCATAGGAATGTTATGTAAAAATAGAAAAGCAATAAGAATTAAGATGTTTTTATTTGTATAACTTGACAGATGCATGTTTTTTTTTTATAACCTCAAATAGTTTTTTCTTTTTCTTTTTTTTTTTTTTTACCTTTGAGCATGTTTAATGTACTTTTTGTTTCAATAATAATAAAAGAAGTCCATATGACTTGTGTGCTGAATTACAAGTGTTCTGAAGCCATAAAATAATTTTATGAAAGGAACAGATCAAACGCTTCACATATTCAAACTTGACACTACATGATCGGGCATGGGATGCACAAGAACCAATAACATTTGGCATGACTGATGTCAAACTGTGCAAATGAGATTTGAGAGCTATGGTGAAGCGAAAGTTTTAAATTGTTATTGAATAACAACCTAATTTTAGTCTATTCCTTAAATAAAAACCAATGTATGTTTTCAGAAGACTTTGAAAACATTGCGCACAAGTCATGAACAACTTTTTTTGGTACTTTAATGGTGCTTTGTTTGTCATTTCTGCAGTGCCCATTCCTATTCAGATTTGTAGAATGGAAATCTTCAAACAGGAAAAAACAGAAAAAGCTCAAACAGAGAGAGAAACATCAATCAAAACAGAGGGAAACAATCACACACATACACACAAACCTCTTTCAACAAGCAAACACTGGACTCGCAAAAGGACTCCCTGTCTGGGACCTGTTAGCAAAAGCTGATCGCTGGACCATACCCACACCCGCTCTGATAGTGTCTATCAGATTTGAGCATTCTTAAAAAGTCACACAGCCCTTTAACATTGCCGAAGCGCTATGTGGCAACTCAATTAGCCTAAAAAAATAGCCATATCAAGCCACACTGAATAGAAAATCAACCCAGCATTATTTTAACAAAGCCATTACTTTACAAACAAACACAACCCCCATTTCCACACACGCAGGAGACTATGGATCAGCGCCCGGCAGGACGCAAGCTAAACAACGGACAATGTGCGACCGCCAACAGGTATGGGCCGCTTATTCACTTTGGTGTGTTTTCATCAGTGGATTATTATTTTATGTTAAACCTATGCACTCCCTGAGAATCTCTCCTACACATGCACTCACACAAATAATAACAACATGCATCAAAACTAACACACACCGCTGTATCATGTTTCTTTACTATTCAAAAACAAAGGGGGGTGTAAGGGCGACCCAAGGAATAGCTTCAGCTTTGTGAGATTATTTCACTAACATAATGACAGAGGGGCCATAAAAAGACCCTGGTGCCTTTAAACAAGGTCATAAAGAACAAAAAAACCAAAATAAAACAAAACAGCAAACAGGAAAGAAGAAAAAAAATCAGAATCAAGTTTAATGTGGTTGTCAACAAAAGCAACCCAACTTTAAAATAAAATGTAGGGTCGGGAGGGAGAGAAGCCTTTGTGTATTAAAGAGTGCACACTGTCTCCATCAAAGGGGGCTCAGCTAAGGGGAAAGAAACGGTGGAGAAAAGAATGAGGGGATGAGACAAAGGTACAGCGAGTGGGGGAAAAATCTGCCCAACATGAAATAGATCAAAGGCTGAGGTCGAGAGAAGGGGAAGACGGGGGGTCCAATAATTACGGCCTACATCCGCTAAAACGCAGGGAAAGAAAAAGAGAGGATGGAAGTAACATGAACATTTCTCCTATCCATTGGCTCCTAGGGTTGTCTTTGCATTAGTCCGTGTCACACACACACACACCAGCCCCTACTGGGACGTACAAACTCTGCCAGATCCCATCCTGGCCCTCCCCCTTTGCCAACAAGGCCTCAGCCCATGCAGGGAGCCCTCCTGCTGGCCCATGGGAGGGAAGGCTGTCCACTGTGATTGCCCGACTAAAAACTAGAAAATAAATTAAAAAACTTTTGTTGGGAACTACTGGCGCCGCCTCGGGGGCTGATCTGACCTTCAGACAGACACACATTCAAACATAAGAGGGTCTCACAATGTATAGACGCATGTTAAAATGCATAGGAAGACAGATCCACAGGTGGTTTCACATTGGAAATACACGTGCTTATGCACATGCTTTTGAATACAAATACCTGCACATACATACACACACATATATGCAAACATGAATACAAATGGCTGTGCATACATACAGACACACACAATTGGGCGCACAGTGTGGTAGAGGGCAGAATGACTGGTGGAGGAGATCAATTGCGACCACTGGCTGTTCTGACTCCATGGCAGAAAAAAGGATTGCAGTGGGACTAACAGTAAAAGTGCAGCCCCATCCTGACTTCAAATGCTTTCCCGCCACCACTTTTTAATAACGTAAAAGAACAGAAACATTCAAATGGCTTCAACGATAGGATGTGTGGTGGCCACTGATCCTGCTTTTATGTTTTCTTTCCCTCTCTCAACCCCCCTTTCCTCTCCATCCACCCCGTCCTATGAAAGACCTGCAGGGGTGTATGTATCCTTCATCAATGACAGACCATTCAACTCCAATCACATTTGAATCACCTATAACTCACTAAACTAGCTTTTTACAATTTCTAACGCAAATGTTTTTGGTGTTTAACAAAAAAATAAGTTGCCACGATGTTAGGGTGGTGTGGATGGTTGTTAGGGCATTGCAAAGTGCTTGCTAGTGTGTTCTAGGTGGTTGCAAGGTGGTTGCTTACTGGCCCAAGTCAAAAAAGCTTACCCCCAAGTCTCAATGAAATTCTGATTCCTCGCTAGGGTCCTTCAATGTAAGTCTATGGGATTTTGCCTGTTTTATCAAGTGAAAATTCTAAATCTGATAAATTAGAAAAGTAAGAGCACACCTCCCAACAACAAGCTGCAAAATTTGAGGTATCAATCATGTACATAGTACAAACGAATTGGGACGCGTTCCACACCAAAGCTTAATACTTAGGGTTAGAGTTTTATCCAAATGCCTAACTCTGAGTAGTAGTAATCATGATACTTGACTTAGCAAGCATGACTTGGTATTCAGAGGCAACAGTTTGTACAAGCTTTAAAAAAAAAATAGCTTAGGAGTAATTAATAGACAAAAAGAAATGATGGCAGATGTGTGGCTCCTCACCTTTGGGTGAATAGAAGGAAAATACTCAGAATTTGGAAAAGAAAGCAAAACTCCATGCATTGATGTCTTACCTGTCTATTTGACCTGTCTCTCCCCTTTAACTGTTTATCTGTCTTTCCAACACACACATAAACACATACACACTTTTGTGCCACACAAGCACACACACATGCCCTAAAATTAAATTAATATGATTTTTTTTATTTTTTATTAAATCAAACCCCCAAGTGTTTTATTACTTACTAGCATTTCCAGCCATTAAGAGACTGCATTACTAAAATATGAATAATTAAGGACATATGGGTATTATTACGTCGGAGGAGAAAAACACAATCGCTCATGCCTTGTTTATCTTGGAAGAAATGTTTTTATCTCTGGAAAGTGTCTGACAAGGGCTGCTGATGTGTTTGAGGTGTGAAATGACTTGCGTTGAGAGAAAAACACACTCCGTAAGTCTATATTTGGCTACTGTTCACAACAAATGGCACCAGAGCTCCCTTGCCCTTCTTAAACTCCCTCCTCACCTTTAAACTGCCACAGCAGAGTTGAACTCAAACTCTCCAAAGTTTGACAACATCACATTTAGGAATTTTTCACTGAGAGCAGAGTGAGGCCAAAATTAGATTCAACACTTGGCTCTGGCCTTCTGCGCAAATAGTGGAACAACTTCTCATCTATGAGCAATTGGCTTAAAATAGTGCCTTGCCAAGCCTCTGGCATGCACATATCACATTTTAGAATGATGGGGAATGATGCTGACTTGTCTACATCAGGACGTTTATCCGTTCTGACCCAAACTGGTGGTGGAAAGTTGCTGTCTACACAACCTAAACACAACACTGTCACCACAGATCCCTCTGCTATCCAACAATACACTGACCTTGTTTCTGTTCTGAGTGTTCATGTACGGATTGTCTTTAGTTGTGTTGATCTCTTAAAGAGATCCAGTGATCAAATCTTATAGTGCTGCATTCTACTAAACACTGTAGCTCCTGACACTGTAGCCCCCCAAACTCCCACTACACTTTATCTACCCGCTCACAGGACACACGCTTTGGCAGCAGACCGGGGGGTAACCAGTCTCTCTGTTTCCCTCTTTTCTCCTTGTCTACCCTGCCAGCAGCAGCAGCATTCCTGTCCAGCCCAGGGAACGGAGCAATGCTGTGCTGTGTCCTGGGGTAGTTCATTACTTGAGAAGGGCACTCCCACCAACCAGCTAGAGAGCAGGTCTGCCACGGCCCAAATGCGCACCACTGGAGCTGCTCTCATTAAATGAAAATGAAAAATAACAAAAAATAAGAAGAAAAAACCAAGAAAAAGGAAAGAAAAAGAAAAGGAAAAGAAAGAAACAAGAAAAAGGAAATTAAAAGAACAAGAAAAAACAAAAAGGAAAAAAGAAGGAAAAGAATAAGAAGGAAAGAAAAGAAAAGGAAAAGAAAGGAACAAGAAAAAGGAAAGAAAAGGAACAAGAAAAAGGAAAGAAAAGAAAAAAGAGGAGAAGAAAAGAAAAGAAAAAGAAAAAGGAAGGAAAAAGAAAAGAACAGGAAAAGGGGAAAGGGAAAGAAAAGAAAAGAAGAAAAAAGGGGGGAAAAAGAAGAGGCCTTCTGAGGGAAGACTGCAATGCAGAGACATTAAGACTATTAATGTGACTTTCATTTTTCCAAATTTTTCCTTATGGTTGTGCCTGTTATATATGTCATGATTTCCACAAGTGGAGTTCATGTGTTGGCGTCGCCACCCACCCCCAGGTCTGGTTACTTATTCAGCAGTGAGTTTCCAATCCTCCCCAGAAATGAGAAACAGGTTTAAATATTTTAGAGAGGCTGGGTGGATGGTGTATGATCTGAGCCCGGAGGAACAGCAGAAGGATTCTCCAGATCTTTAACCCCAATAGAAGGCTGTCTCCTTTGAACATTCAACCCCCAACACACACTACCTTTCTCTTTCTCACTCGTTCACTCTTGGGAATCTCCACTGTCACAGGCATCGACAAAACAATGTGCACCTACTGCACTAATTCCATTTGTCATCACTGAAAGAAGGGAAGTAACTTAAATGTCTCTGTCGTCTTATATTGTGCTTTAAAAGGTGAAAAGTGTGTATTTTCTGGCCCTCTAGAGACACCAAATGGAATTGCAATTTTAATTATCATTTTTAAAATGATTTCCCAAACACGCGGCATCCATTGGTCGAGAAAACAAATATTCCCGCCCCAAACTCATGCCATTTGTTGAGCCAATGTTGTTATGTTAGGCTGACTGGGATACCAACATTTTTTTTATGTTTTGATAGCGCCACAGACTCACAGTGCTTACACTTTTCAGGAAAATCAACCTAGCATGGCTTACATATTGTTGTATAAAAAAATTAAGCAGGGATAGGAGAAAGTACTTAAATGCTGGAAAAATTATACACTTCACCTTTAAATCTATCTCCTCCAATCCATCCATCTCTCACTCCCTCTCGTTTTTAGATGCCCCCCTTTGCGACCCTGCTAAGGCGCGAAGGATTCCAATCAGGCACTTAGCTGGATGGCTATTTCCAGGGACAAAGGACATAGAGAGGAGCAGGACTGGAGGGGAGGGGGAAATGAAGGGGAACAAAGGCTGCTCCCGGCACCCAGGGGAGCAACCAGCCACTGACGTCACCCTGTATGAGTGTCTGTATGTGTGTGAGCAAGAAAGATAGAGGGAGGGCGTAATGGGTGTTTGAGACCCTGCCTAAGGCTGGTGGAGGTCCCCAAGGGGGACTGTCCTCATGGGAAGATTGGAAAAGAGGTCCTCGGACACACTCGCCAAAATATATGCGAGACATGCAAGGGCCATGTGCAAAATATCAACTGTGGCATATTGTAACTACGGAAATGAAAATACATGTATCATAATGAGACCCAATACATATATGAGAATATATGAAGCTAATACAAGACATGGGAGGTAATAATCACAGTAGGGGTGGAAAGCGCTCCGTTTATTACACGACACATTGTGATTGGCTGAAAAATCATGAGAGCCCTGGAAGCCTACAAACATACAAACTAGTAACTCTGTTCCAAAACCTAGTAAGCTGCCTATATCTAGACAGCATTTTCTGCTGTCTACTAAGCATTAGAAGTACCTTCTAATGGCCATATTAATTTTAATTCAGCCCAAGGCAAATGTCAGGGTTGGGAGAAATTATGATTTTAAACATACCTATTTCATTCTATAATAAAATATTGTATTCAAAATTGAATACAAAAAAGTAAATTTTTAACTTTTTTACTCAATATTTGTGTGCTATGTATTTTTATGCTTAGATCACAATGTTAGCTTAGCAACATGTTAGCTTAGCAACATGCTAGCGTCAAACTCCATCAGAACAAATTGAGTTAAGACTCCTGTACACTTCACTTGAGGAATGTTTGTGCCACAAGGATATGCTGCCCATATAGAGCTTTTCATATCAGTGACTTATGATGTTCCATTTCAGTTAGGATGCTGTTTTAAAAGGCATCTCACTAGGTTTTAAAACAGAGCTGAAAAAGTAGTCTCCACATCCCTTTAAAGGTAACAAAGGAAGAGTCCGGAAAAATTCCTTTTACATGCAAAGCCATTGCGTGTATGTCTGCAAGCTGTATCAGTGCACGTGCGTGCATGTGTGTCAATAAGGCCGAGTTTGTGTCTGTGTATGCTGTCGGCTGTGGTTAATGGACTCTGGTCTGTCTGCAGAGGGGTAAAGGCAGGGCTTTTGAAAGTAGTGTGGATTCAGACAGTCTTGCCCAGTTCTCTCCATGTGCATATCCCAGGGGCACTGCTTTTCCTGACATTTCACTTGACAAAAGGCAAGCCACACCTGAGTGCAGGGTTAAAACTATTATAACAGCTCTCCCCCTGGCACACTGCCCTTTGGCTCCACTGCACCAAGTGTGTGTATGCATGCGAGCGAGTGTGTGTGTGTATATTGTACCTCTTGAGGTGTGCAAATGTGAAAGAGTATATGGGTCTAGGTGCATACTCAAGGTCTCCAGCTACAGAGCTGTGTTGACATACGACACTACCTGACCATATCTTTGGTCACCGTGATACGGTGCAAACAAGATCAAATCTAACATAATTGGTTGGTCCTGGACCAACATTCCTGTCAAAAACATGACCCTAACCTAAGTCTCTTTTAAGGCAAGTTGTTTTGGCCATCTTGGTAATACCCCTGAGCAACTATTTCAAGTTGTATAAGTACAGCTCCTATCTACTTAAATGGGGGAGAAATTGAAATCTCCAAAGCTGCTTGTAAAGTTTACTTTCCAAGAGCAGATTACCAATCGGACAACAATGGCTTCTTTAGCTCATATCATGAAAATAAATGTTTTTTTCAGGTTGGCGATCCCTCTACTAAAAAGGCGATTGGTTCCTTTACTGAAAGACTGAACTTCAATTCCTCTATGAAAAATGCAATTGGCTCTATTATGGTAAGAAAGACCATAGCTGCCATTTTGAACACAACCGTTTATCCCATTCATTCTTATATGAGTGGACCGACTCCCCCTCTGTTAATGTATCTGCAATGATATATCCCTAAAGTGAGAGGGAAATGACAGGTTGATAAGAATAATGTACAAGCTGCTTACCCTAGCCCTTAGCCTAACCCTAACCCTACTTCTACCCCTTGCCCATCTCTAAATCTCCTTGGTTGACAGGGATGTTGTTCCAGGAACACATCTTGGCAAAATTACAGCCACCATGCATCTTCCTACTTTATGGTAACAACAACAGCATCTTTAAAAGCAGTGGCACATCTTGAGGGCCAAAGCTAAGGGGCCCACACAGGTCCACTTTCAGTCTTCGCTAAGCCGGCTATAGGGAGCCAGTGAGGAGTGGAAGAGCAAAGCTAGTAGCCACAAACCATAATGGAGAAGCCAGAGATTGAGAGAGACAGTTGGGGCAAATGGGCCAAACCCAACTGGAAGTAGAGAGTGAGTGAAAAGAAAATGAAGAAGGGAGAAAGGGCACTGCAGGAAAGCTAGAGAGAGGAGACAGGGAGAAAAGGGAAAGCAGGGAGAGGGAGGGCAGAGTTTGGGTTACCCACTACAGCAGTGGTTTTCAACTGGTGGGATGTGACCTAAAAATGGGTCACAAGTCTGATAGAGTAGCAGATTCTATCAAATGCAAAACAAACGATATAATCATGCATATCTAGAACAGTGAAATAAATAAGTTTATCAACTTTTAAATTGGAGGAGAAAATGATTGCAAAACTGCAAAAGCAGTGAGTCCAGTCAAACTCTACAATATCTGAGTATCACTTAGTAATATGGCTAATGCTGGTTGGTAAACCATAATTATTTTGCTTATGCATTTCGAAAATTGTTAGCGAGTGACATTTCTTTTTTTATCCCCTTTTCTCCCCAATTTGGAATGCCCAATTCCCACTACTTAGTAGGTCCTCGTGGTGGCGCAGTTACTCACCTCAAGCTGGTGGCGGAGGACAAGTCTCAGTTGCCTACACTTCTGAGACAGTCAGCATATTATCACGTGGCTCATTGTGCATAACACCGTGGAGACTCCCAACATGTGGAGGCTCATGCTACTCTCCACAATCCATGCACAACTTACCATGCGTCCCACTGAGAGCAAGAACCACTAATCACAACCACGAGGAGTTTAACCCGTGTGACTCTACCCTTCCTAACAACCAGGCCAATTTGGTCGCTTAGGAGACCTGGCTGGAGTCACTCAGCACACCCTGGATTCAAACTCACAACTCCTGGAGTAGAAGTCAGCATCAATACTCGCTGAACTACCCAGGCCCAGCCTGTGTCATGTTAATAGTTTTGCATATTATTGGGCCCATGCAATTCCTGGTAATATTACAAAATTGTATTTTTCTAGTAATATATTAATAATTTTTAATTAAGTTTGATTTTAAAAACATTTGTTACTTTTGTCCAATGCACAATTTTGGCATTATGCTGGGTCGCCATTTGATGTCCAGTGTAAATCTCAGTCCTGAATCAAAACCAGTTGAGAGCCACACAGACGGCGAGAGGGGGAGACTGGGGCTTTGGGGGCAAATGCCATACGGGCACAAGAATCCAAGAGATCAGGCTGTTCCTCATTACTACGACTCCCCGTGAAGAACCTGGTGATGGCTCTATTTTCCAACACCCAGGGTCACGGAGGTCACACCCACTGACAGGGGGTCACATTCTAGAACAAACCCTTCATGCACGCTAACTAAGATGCAAACCGATCAACAAGGCCACTGAAAAACCGAACACCTGACCTCCCCCGCCTACAGATCCTCACCCAGGGCTCTGACAAAGGCCGTGTCCTGGAGAAAAACCAACAAAAGGCATCTTAGAATGGACCTGCACACTACATTGCACCCACACAATCGTTAAATAGGAGCAGTGATGGCCTTGACTGAATCTGGGCTTTAAGCTGAGCAGTCACATCAAGTGTGTAGATTTGGCTTTATCATTGGGGGGGTTAGAGTGTGAAGAATTTACATGTTTCAATTGATCATGGTCAACCCCCCATCACATCCCCCCTGGAATCTACGCAACTGAGTCACATCCAGGAAAATAAACTTTAATCTGCAAAAAAAGTATTTCAAACTAGTGCACTTCCTGAGGTGCAAACAGGTTTGTATGTATGAATGAGTTATGCTGTGCTGTTGTATTTATGCATTAGAGGGTAATACTGAATAAGAGAGATGAAGTGAACCTGGCAATGATGCTAGCCGCATCAAATTCTCCCACCAAAACAAAATGAAGCATGGCCAGAGCTTGTCGAAATAAGCATTGAATGAATTATGCATATTCTAATGGATATGCCCCAAAAGAAATAGATTTGTAATTGTGTACTTTGATTATCTGTACATTTATTAGTCAGTACACACCTTTCTTAAAGCCAATGAATACAAATTAGTGTGTTTGGTGGCAGGAATATCAGCTCTACCTCTCTCTCTCGATCTCTCTATGACCAGGAAAAAAAAACGTGTGTGGATATTCCAACAGATTTTGGCTGCTTCCTGGGCACACGCAGACAGACCAAATATTTACTCTCCCCTCTTCCGCCCGCCTGCTCAACACAGCAGCATAAAGAGAGAGGGAGAGAGCGATATAGAAAGGAGGAGAGAGAGTTACATTTTTAATCGGCTGATTTTGTCCCTCAGAGAGGGCAAGCTGAATACAAGTACGCTGCCGCCAACACACACAGCACACGCACACACACACACTCCTTTTTGTGTCCTTTGGCAAATTCTTTTATTTCACTCTTGCGTGGAGCAGAAAAAAATTGAGAAAAGAGAGAGAAAGAGAGAGAGGAGAGAAGAGGATGGAAGGAAAAAAGAAAGAGAAGAGAAGAGAAGAGTGTCCCCACAGAGTTTTTCTCCCTTCCTGGTGAGAGTGCAGGCCCCCACAGAGTCCCTGTGTAATTTCTAGTCGCTCAGAATTCAGGTATTAATAAAGGCCCCATGGGGAACTGCACAAAATATAACCCTACATTTTCAGGCATTATGAAAGGATGCCCCCAGGGGTCTTTGGCTCAAATTTCTGAAATGCAGGCATTGTAAAAAGGCACCCCAGGGGATTCCCCCCGCAATAGAAATCTGCTGAATTCAAAGCATTTTCTGAGTCCTGGTGGGAGCCATTACTCCCTCTGGAAGCTCTTTTTTCTTTTTCTTTTTTCTTTCTTTTTTTTCTTTTTATTCTTTTTTTTTACAAAACATGTGTTGCTGACATGTTGACAGATTGCTCAACGAAGTGTTTAGGTGCATGCACAAGCTGAGTCTCTACTAAGACAGAGCACTACTCTCTCTGCCAGAGTTCCCCAAAACTGGTGCCATCCATATTTTATAAGAGGAAAAGGGAAATCTAGGGCTGAAAGAAGGGAAAAATATAAGATAAGCAGAGTCATGTATGTGAGGAAGAATGAGATAAAGAGAAAAGAACAAGAGACACAGAAAGACAGGGACAGAGAGAGACAAAGAGAGAGAAAAAGAACTTCATCATGAAAAATGAACCCAGTGATGAAAAATGACTTCCAGTGTGCTTTGAAACAACCCTCCTTCGTCTCACCCCCTCCCTCTCTCTCGCTCCCTGCATGCTGTGCCCCCTCCCCTCCCCTCAATCTCTCTCTTATGGAGGCAGGGCTCTCTCTGGAAAACCTGAGTTTACAACCAGCTGTGACTGCATTTGTATCTGTGCCAAAGGCTTAGTGGAGGAATCTTCAGGCCACCCTCTGGGTCTGAGAGAGAGAGAGAGAGAGAGAGAGAGAGAGAGAGAGAGAGAGAGAGGGAATGGATAGGATAAGGGAAGACCAGCACACAAAGCAGCACTCACTTTGAGGGAGCACGTGTAGTCTGATTTGCAAACACACAGAGACCCGCAAATGTACTTGCATACATGCTTCTCTGATAGGTACCGCTAAAGCAGCTACAAATTAGAAGTATCTCTGGAAACATGCAGGGGAAATATTTTGACTCATCCCACAGTTTGTAAAAACTAAATAAAATAACCCATAGGCAGTTATGTGCTTGCAATACAAGTCTACATTGCAAAATGTATATGTGTATATATATATATATATATATATATATATACACTCACCTAAAGGATTATTAGGAACACCATACTAATACTGTGTTTGACCCCCTTTCGCCTTCAGAACTGCCTTAATTCTATATGGCATTGATTCAACAAGGTGCTGAAAGCATTCTTTAGAAATGTTGGCCCATATTGATAGGATAACATCTTGCAGTTGATGGAGATTTGTGGGATGCACATCCAGGGCACGAAGCTCCCGTTCCACCACATCCCAAAGATGCTCTATTGGGTTGAGATCTGAGAACTCATTGTCATGTTCAAGAAACCGATTTGAAATGATTCGAGCTTTGTGACATGGTGCATTATCCTGCTGGAAGTAGCCATCAGAGGATGGGTACATGGTGGCCATAAAGGGATGGACATGGTCAGAAACAATGCTCAGGTAGGCCGTGGCATTTAAACGATGCCCAATTGGCACTAAGGGGCCTAAAGTGTGCCAAGAAAACATCCCCCACACCATTACACCACCACCACCAGCCTGCACAGTGGTAACAAGGCATGATGGATCCATGTTCTCATTCTGTTTACGCCAAATTCTGACTCTACCATCTGAATGTCTCAACAGAAATCGAGACTCATCAGACCAGGCAACATTTTTCCAGTCTTCAACTGTCCAATTTTGGTGAGCTCTTGCAAATTGTAGCCTCTTTTTCCTATTTGTAGTGGAGATGAGTGGTACCCGGTGGGGTCTTCTGCTGTTGTAGCCCATCCGCCTCAAGGTTGTGCGTGCTGTGGCTTCACAAATGCTTTGCTGCATACCTCGGTTGTAACGAGTGGTTATTTCAGGCAAAGTTGCTCTTCTATCAGCTTGAATCAGTCGGCCCATTCTCCTCTGACCTCTAGCATCAACAAGGCATTTTCTGGATGTTTTTCCCTTTTCACACCATTCTTTGTAAACCCTAGAAATGGTTGTGCGTGAAAATCCCAGTAACTGAGCAGATTGTGAAATACTCAGACCGGCCCGTCTGGCACCAACAACCACGCCACGCTCAAAATTGCTTAAATCACCTTTCTTTCCCATTCTGACATTCAGTTTGGAGTTCAGGAGATTGTCTTGACCAGGACCACACCCCTAAATGCATTGAAGCAACTGCCATGTGATTGGTGTTCCTAATAATCCTTTAGATGAGTGTATATATGTTTTAATAGTGCCACAGAGCCACAGTGTTTACACCCAAAATGGCTTACTTACAGTTGTCTCTGCATATTAAGTTTAGACAAGAAACAGTACTTGAAAACTGGAAAAATAAACACACTTTAATAACATAACTTAAAGTTAAAAGAGATAAGCTTGTATTTAATCCAGAACATTACTTTGATATTCAAATTTACGTCTAGACACAATTATTCACAAAATAAACTAAATTAACATCAATAACAACCAGGATGTCAAATGTCTAAGTTTGTCCTTCTTCTACTTTCTCAGCAAAGCTGGATCAAGTTTCAAACTATTCTCCTCTCTCTCTCATCTCTCTCTCTCTCTCTCTCTCTCTCTCTCTCTCTCTGTAGGATGATGGGGTGAAGGAAAATGATCTGCAGCTTTAATAAGAGTCTTCGCCTCTCTGGATTCAGCTGCCGCAGTGATGACAAGCAACAGGAGTTGGGGGGTCTTTGGTTGGCCAGGACTGACATGCAGATGGATGGATGGATGGATGGATAGGAGGGTAGAAAGGAGATATATACATGCCGTAAAATGCCCAAGGCAAGTGTGGTTCGAGAGTCTGAGTGTGTGTTTAATGGAAGAATGAAGGGGTCAAAGCGGGCTCTCAAGGGACTGAATCACCCAGAGGCCCCGTCACATGCCCCCATTACAGTCCGACTGCCTGCTAGGCGCACAACTCCCCACCCAGCCTGCCTGCAGAGGAGCAGGCACACAGCTGTGTGTGTGTGTGTGTGTGTGTGTGTGTGTGTGTGTGTGTGTGTGTGTGTGTGTGTGTGTGTGTGTGTGTGTGTGTGTGTGTGTGTGTGTGTGTGTGTGTAGAAATTAGTATGTGTGTATTGAATGTTACAGATCTAGAAAGAGAGAGGAAGATAGGGGTATACATATGACTACCAGGGGGCATTTTACAGAACACTTCCTATCTTAAGGTTCAAGTTAAGACCTGATCAGTTAAGTTAGGATTCACAAATTAATTTTACAGAAGCAAATCCTAAACTTGATCTAGGATTCTTATCTTACAAAATCCTATCTTATCTCTAAGTTAGGAAATACTAAACCACTCCATCGAATTTGATAAATCAACTCTCATGTCAATAATCAAGCAACCAACGACACGCAAATGGCTGCTGTGAAGTCCAAGAGAAGCACATCTACTGGGTCTTCCAAAAGTGTTTCTACCATCAAACATCGCTATTCTGCATTTTTTTAACACTAATAAATGTACCGGCATTCTCATACAGTGCTATAGTTATGACACATCGTATTGTAATGTGACTAACCGTTGGCTTTTGAATACGTTTTCAGTTAGGACGGCAGTGGGGTTATCCTAAAGTTAGGACACTTTTTAAAGATTTTTGGCAAGTTCGGAAGCTTCTGTAATACTCTTTTCCCTATCTATGGTTTAGACAAAGCATTTAGGAAATGTTTTTCTGTAATATTTTTGTTCTAAATGAGATCCTAACTGCAATTGCCATGGTTACCAAACAGGTAAGATAAGATTCTAAAATTAGGGTCTTGCTGTAATACACCCCCAGGCCCGCAGAACTCTTTCGAAAGCTCTGCAGATTTCCTCAGAATTGGAATGCTTGTCATTAAAATTTCTTTGGCTCCTTGCATATTCATTAAGCACTTTGTGTGACCTTGTGTGAATGCTGTAAACAGTGTCGGAAAAAGTGAGATATTTTTATGTTTGATGGGTCATTTCATTAATGATCACACTGACCGAAAACAATGTTGCACATTTCAAAATATCGAGCTATGCCTTGATACTGTTCACAATTTTTTTTGGTTCGCAATATATCGGAATACAAATATCATCCCATCACTAGAGACAACGATAAGTAAGCCAGGGACTAAAAATGGTTCAAAGAACAAAAACAAAAGCCAAAAAAACCCAAAGCTTGTAGACTGAAAATGGGAACTAAGTGATTTACAATTGTTCCGAAGTGAAAACGTTATTTTGAAATGCTGGTAACCGGTTATAACCTAGAATTTTGTTCCGATAATTTTTTCATAAAACTAAAGGCCAAAGGGTTTATCACAGTAAATTGGAACTACACCACTTCACATTGCCTGAAAAACTGAAACATGCTTTGATCCTGAAGGAAACTGCTGCATCACACATTTCTTTGCATAACTGCCCGTTGTGGATGTCGTTTTCTGTGAATGATGACCTTTTTACAACTATTTACAATTAATACAGATACATGCACAGCTAATCCAGATACAAGGAAAACATTATTAGAGGTAAAAGTATATTTCTCATTTGTTTCCAGGTCTTCATTGAAGTGTTCAGTCTTCACCAAACAGGAAAAATAATTAATTGCTTATTTTCACATTTTTGGGAAGGCAAGTGGCTTATTTTTCCCCAGAGCATGTTCCTTGTTTCACTTGCGAGGTCTGGCAACACTACAATTGGTATTTCGCCCACCCCTTAGCACAGAGTACTGTCATTTTTAATAGAACATTATTAACCGTTCTTTTATTTTGTTCTAACTGTTAACCTTTTGGAAAGAAGGCTGTGGATCTTCTGAACTGGAACAAAAAAAATATAGTTTTTGCTCAGAACAAACTGAAATGAAAAACATTTCAACAATGGCTTGAGTTTGGGTCGAGACTATCTGTTTGATTATCTGTTGAAGTGTTTAATAAAACACAATTAATGGATCATTATTCTTAGTCATTATATTTGCAATTCCTTGATAATGGCACAGAAATTGCAGACTTCACCTTTACATATTTTGGCAAATTTGCTAATGCTCACAGCTACCAACAGATTGCAACAGTCTGGTTCTGGAAGTACAAATCGCATTAATTTTAGGGGAAATTATGTTTAATGATTACTTACTATATAAACCTTTAAAGATAGACATACCAAGAGCGCCGAGGTTAATTAATGGTATAAGTTTCTGCTGAAGCTATCAGTCTGTGTTTTTTCAACTTTTTTTCAACATTAAAAAAAATCATGCTTAACTAGCAGAATCTGTGGTAAATAACTACACTACCTATGATCTTTGAAGGAGAAGATCCACCAATCAAAGAACCACGGCAAACAAACTACCATATTTTACTCTGCTAGCATATGCCTAGCACAGAAAATGCAAGTCAGCAGATTCCCTTAGGGCCAGACAATTATGATTACAGAATTTATAATAGCTAAAATAAGCATTTAAACAAAACTAGCTAAAACTAAGAAAATGAAATATATGAAAGCAGAAAATGAAACACGGTGAAAGTATTGTAGTTTGGAGAATTTATAAACATTTTGTTTGAGATTAAGCCGTGTCGCATGTCGAAGGCATGGCCTGGCAGTTAGCACACTCCGGACTGTTGTGCACATGCAGCCGAGTAAGTTTGAATCCATCTTGTGACATTGACTGACCCCATTCCTTCCTATTCTACCCATCATCTCCTGTCCTCTCTCAGCTATACCTATAAATAAAAGTGGCAAAAAAGCCACACAAAAAATGAACACGCCTCCCTCTCATTCGTTTTCCCACCCTTCTGTCTCGGAGCAGTAACAGAGAGAGTGTGAGCTGGGTAGAGCTATTTCTACTGACTGCAAACCCCCCTCCACTCCCTCCCTCCTATTTCTCTCTCTCTAAGTCCGTCTCTCTGGAGCGCTTGCCGTTCCCCTCAGTCTTCTGAAGGCGGGTTAATTAGCACTCGCCTCCTATTTGTATCTGACAGGTGGAGAGCCCGCCCCCCAGCTGACGGACAGCTCTCTCATTTACCCACACGGCTGCCTGCTTCACTCAACCATTCTCTGCCTTACTCACGAAGTCTCCTCTCTCTAATAGTCTCTCTCCCTTGCACTCCAAATTCATTTTATGTACAGGTGCATAGACGTTCAAAATATTTACCACTGTATTTTTGGTTTTTTTAAAGACATTTGACAAATGCTGTCAAATTAATTTTGATCTAGGAGGAACAAGCTAGAAGAGCTCAGCTGCCATGCAGTGGTCAACTCTGTGTGTGTGTGTGTGTGTGTTTTAAGAGGACATTTGTTTTAGGTTACAAACTGGTAATAACAAGGGTATTATGCTATAAATGTGGTTTATGAGGATATTTATGGTGTCCCCATAATTCAAATTGCAAAAAAATACAAAAAAAAAAAAACTAAATGTTTTTTTGAAAATGTTAAAATGCTGAAAGTTTTTTTGTGATTGTTGGGTTTAGGGGTATGGTATAGAATCTATAGTTAGTACAGTATAAAAATCATTATGTCTACGGAGAGTGCTCATAAGGATAGCCGCACTAACATGTGTGTGTTTGTGTGTGTGTGCGTATGCGCATTGCCATCACTGTCCCAATCCTCTCCTCCGCCTCCCCCCGCTGTGCTGCCACATTAGTTTATAAAGAATATAAACAGATACAGAAAAATTATAGGGTAGTCAAAATTGCATTTCACACCAGTAAGCTCTGGTTCTCCAATAAGATTTGACAGGTGGAATTCCAAAAATGCTGATATTTAATAAAACAGTACTGGGACATTTCACTCTAGCAAAAATTGATTGAACTATGGTTTTGCTTTGAACCATTTTTTGTTATCGGAGCAAAAAAAGACAAAATAACTGGCCATATTGTCTAAAATGCAAGTTATTTGATTTTAACTTTGCTTATAAAACTGTTGTATACAAACATTGTATACAGAGAGAGAGAGAGAGAGAGAGAGAGAGAGAGGTGAGTGTTGTTAACAGCCAGGGCCCAACCTTGGCCGGTTGCAGGGCAGTGGAGCGGAGCAGCACAGTGAATGTTCTCCATTTGATCTGAGTTTTTTTCCAAGCGCTCCTCAGGGAACGAGTGTTCCAGATTCCTCCTCTAGAAGAGCCTCCCATCAGAATCGGCCCACAGCACAACACTCACACACACACTTCATACACACTTTCACATGCTTGTGCACACAAACAATAAACTACACTTATGATTCACACTTATGATCCAATAGATTCACACACACACACACACACACACACACACACACACACACATAGAGTATGTACATATAGACTAGACAACATAATGGCGTCTAATGACCAGCATGTGTGTGGTGTCATTCTTAGACAGACACACTTACTTATACAAACTGCATTGCCAATTACGACTTCAATTGGTAAACAGAAACAATATAGGGTCATGTAGAATAATGTGACCCCAGATATTAGGAGAATAAGTGTAGACAGAGTATAATGGTTGCTCTATTCCTTTATATTACATACAAATGAAACAAAGATTCATGCAATGCAAACATAAAAACATATGTTGAAATCTAATCTTCCTTCTTAAACAAATTAATCTTACAGGGAGAGGAAATTAGAGGAAAATCAAACAATTAAAATTTTACTATTATAGAATATTAAATATGGTGCTATGGTGCAGGTTTGGCACCATATTTTATTTACTGTAAGTGCTGCAACGGAGGTGAATATTATCAGTGAATAACGACCTACAATTCATTCTCTTTGAAAAAAGTGATCGTATGACTTCAAAAGACTTGGAATATAGTCACATGGACTAATTTTGTGGTATTTTTTTGTTTTGTTTTTTGTGTGCTTGAGACATAGTCACTATTAACTACATGTAAATGTGGTTACATAACAGCATACAAGTTTGAAATGACATGAGGGTGAGTAACTAATGACATAATTGCAATTCTGGCATTAGCACTTCCTCTAAAGTGCTATAGAGTGAGATATAAAGTTGAATTTAGTTAATTGTTCAGCTAAAACAGAGCCAAAGACATTTGGAGGGACAGAAAGGCAGACATTTCTGGTCTCCAATATCGTCTCCTGTGGAGCTCATATGACCAGCGATCAATGGCTGCAAGGGAGAAAAGAAAAAGAGGAGGATGGAGGGACAGACGGATAAAGACATTGACAGCAGAGACTAATAGCAACTAATTTAGAGGTTATATTATTGTTGAAACAAGAGGACAGAGTGCGCACATCAGTTAGGTGCACAAACACAACAGCATAAACAGATGATGGGATTCCAGGTGAAATTCTATAGCCACAATGTCTGCTCTTCTGTTAAGGGAACAGAAATTTCATTTTCGTGGCATGGCATGGCTGTGTCTGAAATGAGAGAGAATATTCCTGCTCTGACGGGGCATGCGGTCATAATAATAACTGTAAATTGATAGAGTGGCTTTATGAGCCTTCTGCTGGTGTGCTGATATTGGCCAGGCTCTCCTCGGGGCCATGGGAACCATCCACTGCTCTCCACAACATGGCCTCTCTCTCTCTCTCTCTCTCTCTCTCTCTCTCACACACAAAGATCAAAGATACACATACATACATACACACGGATACACACAGAAAATGGCATGCATCTGTCCCTTATCTGAAGAAGTCACCACCAACATGTTACACTCTCCCCCACTAGACCAGCTCCAATAAGCGTCAAAAACTCTGATAAAAAAAGTATTCAACAGTGAGCTTTTAAATGTACTGCTTTATTTTATTTATTTAAAAAATATAAAAATGTAATTGTTTTTATAAAATACAATTTTATAGTAATAATAATAAATACAATATGATTATTACTATTGCCATTTTATTAAATAAATAAAATATTATTAAATAATATAAAGTATATAATAATACTACTACTACTAATAACTATTATTATTATTATTGAGTGGGAGCAGCCGCGATCCCAAGTTATTCCTCTTTCTCTAGCTCGCTCATCCCTGGGGACACTGCGTTTTACCATTTCATTTCACTTTCTTTATCCCCTCCAATATGCAACATGCAGTTCTCTGATGACTCTGGAGCAGAGATCGCCTCTAAAACCTAGGGCCAAAATTTCATTACTTTGTAAGCAGCCAAGGCTTTTACACTGTATTGTGTCCTTTCAGAAACAAGTGTGATCTGCAATGATGAGGGCCACTGGTATCATATTTGAGACGGTTTATACAGAACATTTTATACAACTGAAAAAAATTCAGAGAGATTATTCATAAAATATACTGCATGAGACTGCAGTGGAATTCTGTGCTCTTTGTCTCTCTGTCTTTCTACCTCTCCCCCTCTTCTCCTCAGTTTTTATGCTCGTTAAGGAGAGGCCCTTGATTAATCTGCTAGGAAGCAGATGCCCCTGCAGAGCCGCTTTCAGCGTTTCATTAATTACCGCTATTGTAATAACGGCTATTGTGTGTGTGTGTACTGCATGTTAGCTTTAAAACATCATTCTCCTGAGGGAATATACTGACTCCAGAACAGCCAACGGCCTCAGAGTAACCCTACTGCCTGCAAAACTAAACCAACTGCTGCCTCCAGCAGAATATTATTTTCCTCAGAAATAAAATTAGAAATATATGGTGAAGTCTATAATTTTTTTCAACGTTAAATTAGAATTATTATTATTATTATATCTGACCTGTATAGTCAACCACAAGTAAGCCATTCATATACAGACTACCCTAAAAACTGTAAACTGAATGGCCCTGTGCCACTTTTCAAAACATTTTGCAAAGACACAGCAACATTTGTTCAATCAGTAACGTGAGTTTGGGCAGGACTGTCTGTTTTCGAACAAACAGGTAGAACATACAGGTAGAAACTCCCACTGTTGCCATGTTGGGCTGATAAAAAACAAACAGAGCAATGATTTGAATGTACCACAGTGAAAAGCCACAGTTTTTAACATTCTTCAGGGAAAGTCAAAGTATGAATGGCTTATTTACATTTGTCTATCCACATTAAACTGGGGTAGAAGAAAAAATGCTAACATTGAAAAAATATATATATTACACTTTTTAAAAAATACACCTTTATAGACAGTGGAAGACTGAAACACTCATACACAAACCTGCTGGGCAAAGGTTGGTGCGATGCTCGGTCAGGTCTGCCAGGCACTCAAAGTCCTGTTGGCAGTTGTCACAGGTGAAGATGGAGTCATCATCTAGATCCTCCTCTCCAACCCTCTCATCATGACTCGTCACACTCTGTTCTCCGTCCTCTCCAGTTGCCCTGCTTTCTTTTCGATTGGAGTCTCGCTCTGATACTGCAGTTTCTACACACACACACACACACACACACACACAAGCACACCACAGACAGAAAAGAGCAAGATATGAGAACAAGGGATTGTTATTGACAGCTGTATCAAACTACAAAAATGTTTAAAGCCTGTTACATGCTGTACTTTATATTTGTGCTGATGATAGCTCCTTAAATCAATTTACAAAAACTACATCCTGGTTTTATCAAACAACTACAATTCCTTTGGAGTCCTTTTAAAATGACCAAAACATTTTTACATTTCTCATTCTATCAGGATAAATTCCAACTTCACATGTCTAGATTCAGTCAAAACTGCATTAAAGCTCCTGTGAGCCGCTAGACTAAAGTATAAGTGAGGGGCCGAGGCTTCGAGTGCCGCTTGAGCGTGAGCCACCCAGTCGCTCGTGGCACACGGTAAAGGACCAGTGGTGAAATCCGCCACTGCAATCATCCTCCTGCCATTGTGGCTCCATTTTCACACCTTATTATCACATTAAAGGCTCTACACTGAAATGACTACACATGAGACTGGAGAAAAAGGGAGGAGAGAGCCAGATTGAGTGTGTGTGAGAGAGAGAGAGAGAGAGAGAGAGAGAGAGAGAGAGAGAGAGAGAGAGAGAGAGAGATGAAGCGAGACAAGAACACGTACAAAACGCTGGGTGCTGAGAGACCTCGAACGCGAGACACTGATGAGATTGAGAAATATTTTGTTTTTACAAAACTTTAACTGAGAGACCATACAAAGCAAAGAAACAACATCAACAAGGCAAATGGAGAAGGAGAGAACAAGCGCAAAGGAACGGAGGAAACGTGAGGGGCAGAGAGAGCAGGAAAAAAAGGGGGAGGAAGTAAGGGGCCGGAGGGTGGGCTGCTCACCGGCTCCCGTGGGCTTAACATCCTGTCTAATCATCCTGGACTTGTGCAATCAGAGTGACGCAGGAGGTGGCCATTCCTGCGCTCCACACATTCTGATCAGCTCTAATTTGGCCAGGATTGCCGCTGCATTACACCGCTCTGCAGCAGACGAAGTTAATGGGGCCTGCGGATCGGAGCCCGGCCGGAGGAGAGCCAAGGCCTTGCTTTGGGCCCCAACCCAGTCCGGACTGCAGGAGGGGATGGATGGGTGGGCATAGAGCTAGAAGTTTGTCTATATACGTGGGGTTTGGCAGGTATCTGGAGGGGCATTTGGATGAAGCGTTGAGGTGCTCTAGTTTATTTCACCCCCACCAGAGCAGAGAGTAGAAAGGTGGGGGTGAAGGTGGGGGCATCATGGTGGTTTGGAGGGTAGTGTGGGCTGGGCTGGGGGTAGGAGGGGTAAGGCCATCTGTCCAGTGGTGAGAACACCGTCTGGACAGGGAGGAAAATGGCCCCTAACTGACACTACACTGATACAGCCTTGAGCAGCAGTTACTCCCATACACACACATGCAAACACACAAAAGATGCATTAACTACACTATTTCATCCATGAGAGCTTCTAATCTCTGGGAAAATGAATGGTGGCAGTAACCCTCATACACTCCCTACCTCTCCTCACTCAATCACACACACACACACACACACACACACACACACCCTGATTCCCCCAGGTGCCCTTATGCCAGAGGTACAAGCACTGCCAACCAAGGCACATGCCAGCACAACCTGCTACCATGGCAACGAGGGAGGAGCAGGAAGAGACCTTTCTCTACCCCACTCTTCTGCACTCCTCTCTCAATCCCTTCATCTCTCCAGTCGTAAGTGGTGCTGGCATGCAGGAGGAGACGGAAACAAGGACTAAAGTGCCCGGCGAACCCCTTTACACCATAGTTATTACATAGTAATGCACAAAACTACATATTTTCAAAATTGACTAGTTGGTGGGCTGCCTTAACAACCAGTTGACTCATCAGTCTTAAGAAAGCACAGTATAATTAGGCTGGTTTTGGGTTCATCTGACCCCATTAGACATATTACTTGTATTCGAAAACAGCTATATGGAAAGCAACGAAATGGAACATAATGCAAGTGTCAAGACGAGTTTAAAAAGTTGGACTATTTTTAAACTTAACATAACATTATTAAAAATGCAAAACTTGAAACAGAATGCTCAAAAACAGTGCAAGATGTGACGCAATGACCAAAGACATCTGTCTTTATTAGGCTCTGTATCCGGGTCACCTGAAAAGGATTTGATGCATTTAAAATAGGGCTTATACATAGACATTTTTGTATTCAAAAACAGCTAGACAAAGCACAACGAAATGGGCAGAACATAGGAGTCTCGAGACAAGTTTTTTAAAGTTTTACAACGTAAACCGTCTGACAGCTAAGAATGCAAATTAAAGCATCCTCAAAATTAATCAAAAATACTACAATTTAAAATTATTATAAATAAGAAAAAATCCAGATCAACCTCACTAATTGAATTGGTTGTTGGGCCATTGCGATCCATCCCCACAATTTAACTTCTCCATCCTTCTTGCTCTTTCTATATTCCTGTTTTGCATCTTCCTTTCATTACTGCTCCTCTCTCACCCTCCTTTCTGATAAGCAAGGGAGGGGAGTCTCTAGAGGGGGCCCTCCAGAACACACTCCATTAGAGTGCAGGGCCACCGTCATTACAGGGCTCCATTTCGCTCTCTGCAGTGGAAGATTGATACACACGCATCACGCACCTATGCTGCAGTCTTTCCACCTCCGACTGCGGCATTGACAAACACACACACGCGCACAAACGCACACATAAACACGCCGTGCGTGTAGTGTGAGTGGAAACTGATGGACCTTGGGGTGGGGCGCAGGTGGAGGTGAGGTGGCATGAACATTTCGATATATTCAATGATTCAGCTGAACCCCCTCATGTAGGTCTGGGAGATTGTTTTATTTTGTGCGTTTAACCGTTAAAATGCTTAATGCATGCACATAGACTAGCGCAAGGCCTGCAGAAGTGAGTTAAGGTCAAGGCAAACAAGGCTTAGCGGAATCGTTTTGCAGCGACACGCTGTGTTTTTAAACACAGACTGACTGTGGCACGGTCAAGCTCGATGAAATCCAGGCTGCGGAGAGTGCCGTCCAAAGAGACTAATGAATTTAAAGAAAGTCATTCAAAAGAACAGGCTCTTTTTATGCTCTCTGATATATTCTTAGTGCTCATATATTTCGCTGCTCTGCGCCGTAGGCTGCTAACATATATCTCTTGCAAGCGCCGCTCCTGACAGAGACCGTGCAGCTATTTTCGTTTCATTTCTGTAATAGCTGTCAAGCTAGCATTGCATCAAGTGCAATTCTAAGGTAACTGGGCTGCTATCTGTGTTGTTAATGTAGTAGAAATATGTTAGCGACATAAAACAGTGTTTAATATTTTTGTAATATCCTGCTTCAGGTGGGCTGTTGTGGCTGGAATGAGTGTGGGGGGCTGTTTTGCCCCTTCAGTGTCCTTTTGCGACACAGGAAGTGAAGGACACATACACACACTGGTGTAGCTCACAACAGGGTCTAGACTCTCTCTACTGTGAGAGGGCTAGGTGAGGAACAAGCCAAAGACACAGAATGTGCATGTGATTGGTGAGGGTTAGTGGACAACAGTGTGGCAAATTTGATAGAAAGCTACATTTATCAGAGTAGAAGTGATCCACTGCAGTATTTTAGAATAATGACCTCCAGATATTATGACAAAGACTTTATCAAACGCACATACACTTTGAGATTTTGTAATCCCAGGTGGTAAACTCTTTCACCAAACCTCTGTTCGTGTCGAGAGAGTGTGGGAGAGAGTATTTTATCAGTACTTTTAGTTAGGATGTGTGCTGTCCTCTCTCTTGTGGAGGAGCAACGTGTTAATGAGTGTTTGGGGGTCCTCAGCAGCGGATGTGCCCATAGCCCACCTCAACTTTGTCTCTGCCAGCTGCAGCCCCTGGCCAACTGCAGAGAGACAGCCAGTCCCAGCACAAAAAAGCTTGCACACATTTACTCACCATAAACATATAAACATTTCAGATACATCATTTATAAACATTATACTCAACACAAGAGTATCACAAACAAATGTACCATTCTCCCTCTCTTGCCAAAAAATGTAAAGTATCAATTTATTTTCTTTCAATAAGTGGCAAAAAGCCCAAAAACAAAATAAAAATCAGCAGTAAACATTTCAAATTGACAATATATTAATATTCATTTTTAACTGAATAATTCAATGGTGCTTGTGAGTTGCAGTCATTAAATATAGTCTCAGGAGTCTGCATCCATTCTAAAAGTGGTACAGTAGATTCCATATTCTAATGCAAAAGAAAAAAAAAAACATTAATATTCATAAAGCTTGGCCATTTTTAAAAAGCATATGGACTTCTGGTGCATTCTAAATTGATGCTCTGATTTGAATACAGTTCATTATTATATATAAATTAAATGTTTTCTTTTATGGTTTTGTATAATATTCATAGTAGTATTAATAGCCCTTCTTACTCTTTATATTGCATAAGGTTTTGTTTGTTTTACATAAAGATGAGCCTCAGGTTGTGTGTGTGTGTGTGTGTGTGTGTGTGTGTGTGTGTGTGTGTGTGTGTGTGTGTGTGTGTGTAAGTGATGGTTGGGAGGGGGGGTTCTACAATCGCCAAGATACCAAACCCACCCTCGCCCCATACACACACTTTCTCTCTCAGGAAAGACAAACAGCCATGTTTGGGGTAATTAGATGAGAAGTGAATTAGCAGAATCCACAGAGCAGTCATGTTGCAGAGCATAGCCCCGCCTTACAGGGACCTGCTAATTACCCCTCGTTAGGTTGATATGTATTTTTTTTATAAAGTGTGGAGCAGCCTCCATCATGAGAAAGCGAGAAATAATTAGCGTCGGTGTGATGCTGCCCTTAATGGACACCGCAAGGCACCCTCCACACTGAGGTAAGGAACGACGAAAGTGACAAAGGATCAAAACAATGCATTAGTGCCACGAAGAGTCCACAGGTCCACCTTCACAAAAGAGATGTTGTCTTTGTATTTGCGCATAATGATCAATAAAGTTACAGGTGAAGTCAGAAGTTTACATACAACTTAGCCAAATACATTTGAACTCAGTTTTTCACAATTCCTGACATTTAATTGTAGAAAACATTCACTGTCTTAAGTCAGTCTGAATCACTGCTTTATTTTAAGAATGTGAAATGTCAGAATAATAGTAGAGAGAATGATTTATTTCAGCTTTTATTTCTTTCATCACATTCCCATGGGTCAGAAATTTACATACACATTCTTAGTATTTGGTAGCATTGCCTTTATATTGTTTAACTTGGGTCAAGTGTTTTGGGTAGCCTTCCACAAGCTTCTCACAATAAGTTGGAATGGAATTTTGGCCCATTTCTCCAGACAGAACTGGTGTAACTGTGTCAGGTTTGTAGGTCATCCCTATGCTTCACAGTGGGGATGGTGTTCTTCTGCTTGCAAGCCAACATTGGGCATGAGTTGCTCAGCAATGCTGATGCTGACTATCACACCTGGAGTCGCAAGTTCGAATCTAGGACATGCTTAATTTGAGTTACTCCAGCCAGGTCTCCTAAGCAACCAAATTGGCACAGTTGCTAGGGAGGTGAGTCACATGGGGTAACCTCCTCATGGTCGCTATAATGTGGTTCACTCTCGGTGGGTCACGTGGAGAGTTGTGCGTGGATGCCGTGGAGAACAGCGTGAAGCCTCCACATACGTTATGTCTCTGTGGTAACACGCTCAACAAGCCACGTGATAAGATGCATGGATTGACGGTCTCAGACGCTGAGATTCGTCCTCCACCACCCGGAGTCACTACGCCACCACGAGGACCTAGAGCGCATTGGGAATTGGGCATTCCAAATTGGGGAGAAAAAACAACATTGGACATTATAGCCAAATAGTAAAATGTTTACTTAATCGGACCAGAGGACATTTCTCCAAAAAGAAAGATCTTTGTCCCCATGTGCTCTTGCAAACTGTAGTCTGGCTTTTTTAATTGCGGTTTTGGAGCAGTGGCTTCTTCCTTGCTAAACAGCCTTTCAGGTTATGTCGATATAGGACTCGTTTTTCTGTGAATATAGATACTTGTCTACCTGTTTCCTCCAGCATCTTCACAAGGTCTTTTGATGTTGTTCTGGGATTGATTTGCACTTTTCGCACCAAACTACATTCATCTATAGGAGACAGAATGTGTCTCCTTTATGAGTGGTATGATGCCTGTGTGGTTTTTATACTTGCTTACTATTGTTTGTATAGATAGTTTGTATAGAACGTGGTACCTTCAGGCATTTGGAAATTGCTCCCAAGGATGAACCAAAATTGTGGAGGTCCTGGTTGGCTGATTTATTTACATTTTCCCATGATGCCAAGCAAAGAGGCACTGAGTTTGAAGGTAGGTCTTAAAATACATCCATAGCTACACCTCCAATCAGAAGCTAATTGGCTAAAGGCTTGACATCATTTTCCAAGCAGCTTAAAGTCACAGTAAATTTAGTGTAAGTAAACTTATGACCCTCTGGAATTGTGATATAAGCAATTAAAAGTGAAACAATCTGTATGTAAACAATTGTTGGAAAAATGACTAGTCATGCACAAAGTAGATGTCCTAAATGACTTGCCAGAAATATAGTTTGCTAATATTAAATCTGTGGAGTGGTTACATTTTTTTGTTAATGACTTCAACCTAAGTGTATGTAAACTTCTGCCTTCAACTATATATATATATATATATATATATATATATATATATATATATATATATATATATATATATATATATATATAGGCTGTCGATTTAACGTGTTAATAACGTGCGATTAATTTTACAAAAAATAACGTGTTAAAAAATTAACACAATTAAATCGCAATGCTTTCCTGAGAAATGCAAGCTTGTAGTACCACCTGTTTACTCCAGAGGGCAGTAAGTGAAATTTCAGCTGTGTGAGCAACACACAGTTTATTACAGTGAACAAAACATTAACAACCCTTCAGCGGACACACAACACAAACATGCGTTATGTTCTTGCATTCAAAACACTTGGAGCGCAAATACGAACTAAGGGATCTCAAGATGTGTTTAAAGATTGAGTATTAAACTATATTTAACTTATCACAGTGACCTAAACATTTTACTTTTATGACGCAATACACCCAAGACGCGACACAAGCATGTTTGACGCAGGTCGTATGGTCTTTACCTCACAAATATTTAATTACCAACAAGGTTAAGGGTTACAGCGTTTTTACCCAGTCAATCTTTATTTAAGAAACATGCTCCCTGAAATAGATCCACTTTGCTCCTTCTGTAATGCTGCAGATTAATCTGCCCCTCACCTTTTTTTGGGAACGTGTCCACGCTGTAGTATTTTGGAGAAAATGTTGTTTGTTTGGGCGTACCTCTATTTTAACTAGTTTTTCTTTGCTTTATATAGACGTTTTATTTGGTTTTCACAGATTTGATAACTTAATTTTCTGATTAATCTGTTTATTTTTCTTGCCAAGTTTTTTTTACATAAGTGTAAATGTATGTCTATAAATCCCCTATTTGCACTTTTTTGTAAAGACTTGAAATATTATTTAAATACTCTTTGTACCTCCAACAACTCAAAAGCATTGAAAACATTGCACAATGTAATTAATATAATGTCTTGTTATTATTGTAAAATATATCTGTAGTATTGTGTACTATGTATACCCCTGGCTTGTTTCTAAAAAAAAAATTGTATGCCAATGATTGACTTATGATCAGTAATATGGTAGTAAACAATACATTGTATTTTAAAGCCACTTTTTGTATGGTCTTATCGATGATGAACTCTTCTGCTACAAGAATTTTATGCATTTGAATTATCTGAATATTTTTGTATTTTAAATATATATATAATTTTTAAATATTTAAAGATAAATATGTATAATTATTTCATCATTACATATTGAATTATTGTTATATGAGGGGCTTTCTCAGCAAATATTTGTATGTTCGATTAATCGCTATTAATTAATCAGGACACCATGTAATTAATTCGATTAAAAATTGTAATCGATTGACAGCCCTAAATATAATACATGATATGTATACATATTTTAGTATGAATTATGCAAGTTCCAATAAGTACAAAAAGGGGAAATCCATGTATGAAGTCATGAGAAAAAAATCAAGAGAAACAAAGAGAGAGGGAGAGGATGAGCAATCCAAAGGTATTTTTTGCACAGTTAACAAGAGGTAAGAGTAAGCATGGTTTGGGGATAAGAGCAAAATCCTACACACACCATTACACTACTATACCCCAACAAAAGAACCAGCCACACTTTGCTGTACTTGAAAAATATCAGCTCCAACTTCAACAAGACATCAGTTCCTTTTTGTGCCTATAAAAACATCTAAAGCACAAGGCTGTCTTTCAACTGCACCACAAATACAGTACAGACATACGGACACATACTCAAAGCAGACGTGGTCAAATGTAAACCAGATCAAGGCTGCATTAGTAAGAGAGACCAAAGGAATTGCAGTGCTGATCTGAGCTCGATTAGGGATGTCTGATCTCATCACATGAACACAAACTACCTGTCAAAGTCCATCACTCATCTTGTCCCTGAAAACTGGCACAGACACAATCTCTGATAGGAAACATTAATGATGTTAGAACACAGCAAGACACAAGTGAGAGGCGATCCATTTTTAATATGGCATCTTACAAATATGATGCCTATTCTGTAGGTAGTTTCCTGTAGCTTAACTGTTAAAGGCTGGGTATACTTCATTTTTGTGTGCTCCTGATCAGATTTCGAACAGTTGACCATGTTGCCTTTCAAAGTATACTCTCCTGACCAAGTCTATAATGTAGTCTTGATTACACTTCAGAAATAATAATTACATTTAGATATATAGATATTATATTGGCAGTTGGCACTGATCATTAAATAACCCATATTAGTCGACCATTAGCAATAAGGCCACATGTATGGCACATATATATTCACATTGTGCGTATTACGGGTTGGAGTGGGGCAGGGGCCCCTGATGGCCCAGCGCTTGAGCAGGTGCACTGCATGCATGTGATCTCTCGGGGGAGTGCGGGGCCTAACACGGTAAACACGGGATCTTTTTGAAGCAAGCGGACCTCTCTCTCTGGCTCCACTGGCCTCTGCTTGCAACATTTCCACAATACCATGTGGCCTCCAGGGACCTTCGCTTGCCAGCCACACTGTATTAGCCTCCCCCTCTCGAGAGACCCAGCACCCAACACCCGCACACCCAGACACGAAGAAGAAAGAGAGGGAGATGATGAAAGAGCACGTCATGGAAGGATGGAAATTAAATCACACAGAACACACAAACAGCCGTACAGCTGCTCACCAATGCCATCACCTGTTCCAGCTCGTGGCACGACACTTGTGTGTGCAACACACAAACGTGCATTTGACCCACACATGCGTTGCACTCTGACATGCGCAAATATACGCAAACGGCGAGATGCTAATGAATACACACAAAGAGGCAGACACACACCTCCTCTTTACACATTAAAACTATTTTCTTGTCAGTGCCTTGGGGAAATTAAAAATATATTATGAAGCTCCAGAGGTTCGTGCAAGGAGATGAAGAAAAATAGAGAGGGACACAAATGAGAGAGTGAGACAGACAGCGAAACATGAACTGAGAGAGAGAGAGAAGACACACAAAAGCACTTGAGGTTTAGAGAGACGGATCTCTTGCTTGTACCCTTTTTTCTAAACTGTCATGCAGAAAGAGGGCCATTTTGGGGCTTGATGTAGCCAACAGTCATCTTCCTCCTCCCCTCTCATCCCATCCCATCCCCGTCACCAAACGGAGGGCAGGGAGCCAAAGAGCCTTTCATAAAACGCATGGCTGAATCTAGCTCAGGTTAGATTCCAGAGGGGACGGAGCATGTGCAGGGGCCAAGAGACCAACTGATTTTTCACTCTATATGTGCACGTGTTTACACAAACACAGGCACAAAATCATATTACAGATCTCATAGATCCACTGCTGCTTCTGCAGGGATCAACCTTTAGGATAGCCTGAGGGCCCAGGAAAACTGAGAGAGTTTCGGCACCAGTTGAAGGAGCAGTCTCTGCACTATCGGGCCACTGCTGCATAGTCTATACATCTCACATTTTTTGATCATGTACATGTGTTTTAATGGCTTGCCAATATTTGGTTTGTACATTCTTGTGAAATTTTGAATATTCTTCAAGTTTATTCTGTGGATTTAAGTATGTCACCAAGGTAAAGTCATCCAGCTGGTTCTATGGAAATTACGAGGAGCGAATAAATTGTAATAGTTTTTAAAAAATAAAATAAAATCATGTTTTGCACCATATGCCAATGTTTTCCGGCAAAATTGTGCATAAAATAGCTATGATGTAATGGTTACATTACAGCTTCAGCATAATTTCCAGCTATTACTACAAATTAGATACCAAATTATTAAAATTTATTTTAAATATGAACATTAAATAAAAAAATATATAATTTTTAAGAAATATATTTTGTAAATAAATAAAAATTAATATTTTTTATTATATATATATATATATATATATATATATATATATATATATATATATACACACACATACACACACACAGTATCTCAAAAAAGTGAGTACAACCCTCACATTTTTGTAAATATTTGATTATATCTTTTCATGTGACAATACTGAAGAAATGACACTTTGCTACAATGTAAATTTGCTGTCCCCTCAAAATAAACTCAACACAGCCATTAATGTCTAAACCGCTGGCAACAAAAGTGAGTACACCACTAAGTGAAAATGTCCAAATTGGGCCCAAAGTGTCAAAGTTTTGTGTGGCCACCATTATTTTCCAGCACTACTTTAACCCTCTTGGGCATGGAGTTCACCAGAGCTTCACAGGTTGCCACTGGAGTCCTCTTCCACTCCTCCAAGACGACATCATGGAGCTGGTGGATGTTAGAGACCTTGTTCTCCTCCAACTTCCATTTGAGGATGCCCCACAGATGCTCAATAGGGTTTAGGCCTGGAGACATGCTTGGCCAGTCCATCACCTTTACCCTCAGCTTCTTTAGGATCATGCTCTGCTTCAGTATGTCACAGTACATGTTGGCATTCATGGTTCCCTCAATGAACTGTAGCTCCCCAGTGCCGGCAGCACTCATGCAGCCCCAGACCATGACACTCCCACCACCATGCTTGACTGTAGGCAAGACACACTTGTCTTTGTACTCCTCACCTGGTTTCCGCTGCTTTCTTGTGCATCATCTTTAGAAGAGGCTTCCTACTGGGACGACAGCCATGCAGACCAATTTGATGCAGTGTGCGGCGTATAGTCTGAGCACTGACAGGCTGACCCCCCACCCCTTCAACCTCTGCAGCAATGGCAGCACTCATACATCTATTTCCCAAAGACAACCTCTGGTTATGACGCTGAGCATGTGAACTCAACTTCTTTGATCGACCATAAAGAGTTCTGAGTGGAACCTGTCCTGTTTAACCGCTGTATGGTCTTGGGCACTGTGCTGCAGATCAGTGTCAGGGTCTTGGCAATCTTCTTATAGCCTAGAAAATATTTATGTAGAGCAACAATTCTTTTTTTCAGATCCTGAGAGAGTTCTTTGCCATGAGGTGCCATGTTGAACGTCCAGTGACCAGTATGAGGGAGTATGAGAGCGATAACACCAAATTTAACACACCTGCTCCCCATTCACACCTGAGACCTTGTAACACTAACGAGTCACATGACACCGGAGAGGGGAAATGGCTAATTGGGCCCAATTTGGACATTTTCACTTAGGGGTGTACTCACTTTTGTTGCCAGCGGTTTAGACATTAATGGTTGTGTGTTGAGTTATTTTGAGGGGACTGTACACTCACTACTTTACATTGCAGCATAGTGTCATTTCTTCAGTGTTGTCACATGAAAAGACATATTCAAATTTTGACAAAAATGTGAGGGTAATACTCACTTGTGAGATACTGTATATATTAATATAGATTTAATTAATACATTTTAAATTACTAATAAAAATGTTACTTTTTTAGGAAAAAAAAATATCTGTGATGGATCAGTGAAAATGTATGCGGGGCAAGTAAAAATCTTAACTCCAATCGGGACAGCAGAAAAAATCCTCATTGTTGAGTCTTGCTTGGTACCGACTACTGCACATACACTTCGTTCTCCCTCTCTCTTTGGCCTTGACAAAAGTTTAACGCGTGCAGAGTTCGACAGCATAGGCCATTAAGAGGGTAATAAATAGGCCCAGTTTGGTGTCGTGCTGCCAAATAAAACCAGAACACAACAGCTCCCTTTCTGCGCATGGAATACACAGGTGACCAAAAGCTCACATAATGGGTGAAGTCACAATGACACGCCCAGTGTGGGTGAGACTGAGGGTGACTGAACAGTGCTCTCTAAATTGGTTTTCTTAAGAGGTCTTGTCAGCCCACCAATAGCTGAGGGAGAAAACGAATAAAATAATTAAATTCAAGACTATTACAGCCCCTATTGGCCAGCATGAGGGGATATGAGCAGCCTTTTTCCACAATGAATCATAGTCGGGGACACACACACAGATTGGGTGCTTGTATGCTTGTGTGTGTGTGTGTGTGTGTGTGTGTGTGTAGTGTACACAAGTAAAAACATACTTGATCCCTACAAATGTGCGTCAGACCATGTCCTATATGTTGACAAAGCAAAGTCTCTAGAGCTATTGTTTCAAAATGTGTCCGTGTGTGTGTGTGTGTGTGTGTGTGTGTGTGTGTGTGTGTGTGTGTGTGTGTGTACACATCCAAAAAGCACAGCTCTCTGACAGGAAGCAGGAAAAACAATGCTCAACTTCACAGCTCTGATGACACTTATAAAAAACAATTCCCCCTCCCTGCTCCCTCTTTCAAAAATGACAAGCGTCTGCATCTGTCTCTATAAACTCTCCCTCCTCTTCCTTCAACCGAACGACCGACCAACCGACCCCCACCCCTCCCTCCCTCACTCTCTGAGACTTCAGTGTCAGACCTGGCTCATTTTCTCTCTTTTCTCCTTTCCATCTCTTCTTCCCCTCTAGGCCAGGGAGGGATGGGTTGTTTTGCTATCTCAGGGAGCATGGGGTGGAGAGAGAGAAAGAGTCGGAGATAGAGAGGGAAATGGGGGGTGTCCCTCAGGCCCGCTCCCCCAGCGGGACAGACTGAAGGGGCCTCCAATCAGGTCCTCAGGGGCCTGCGGGTGGGGAGGCGGGGCTCTAACTTTTTCTTTTAACCTCTCCACCCCTTAACTCCAACCACCCTCCCACCACACCACTGCACTCTCTAAACTCAGCACACATTTTCCACAGAGAAATAATAATACAAAATAAACAAAAGTAAATTTAATACCAGAAAAAGCCTGCCAGTGTCCTTGTCGACATCATCTCCCAGGGAATAAAGGGAAGGTTTTTTTTTTAAAAAAGAGATGGCGAGTGGCCCCTTGAGCCCCAAACACAGCAGCACAAACAAACACAGGAGAGAGTATGGATAGGGGGAAGGGGTAAAAGAATAAGTAAAAGAATAAGTAAAAGAATAAGGGAGACAAAGAGAAAAGAAAAGAAAGACAAGGTGACTTGGAATGCAGAAAGCGACCAAGTCCACCTGGAACGGAGGTGGTTTTGGCAAGCAGAGGGAAAAAAGGTTGATTAGCACAAGCAAATGGGGTTACAGCATGGAAGAGAGAAATGAAGAAGAGAGGGATGGAGGGAGGAGTCAAGGAAGGGAGGAAGAGCACAGGGTTAGCAGGAGCCCAGGGACTCCCCATCCTGCTGTATCTCACACACACAGCACTTTGCAGCCACCCAGGACCTCAGTCAGCACCCCTGCAGCACTCCCTCAGGGCCGGTTAGGAGAGGCTCACATCATCCTCTCAGGCCCCCAGGGCCCTTCTCTCTTACTATCTTCTCTTTGCTGAGCTCACCACCTCTGCCAAGCACAAGGATGTAACAGCATGTATATACGGATACATACACTTAGAAATGCATATAAATGAGAACACAAACAAACTCGCACTAACTAAGAACGGGGGAAAGGGATTGGGAAAGGAAAGAAGCCATTATCTAACTCACATCAGACATATTAGCACAACTCTGTGACATCTTGAAACTTACTGTATACTCTGTGCCATGGTTCCAAAAAGATTTCCAAAAAGGAAATCTTCACATTTTCAACTTGGCGAGTAGCATCCATGCTGCATTTGCTCAGTTTTGGTCTTAAAGTGACAGTTCACCCAAAATTCAAATTCTCTCATAATTTCCTCTTGGTTTTTTTTCTTGTGCAGAACACAAATTATAATATTTAGAAGAATATTTCAGCTCTGTAGTTCTATATAATGCAAGTGAATGGGTGCCAAAATTCGAATGCTCCAAAAACCACAAAAAGGCATCATATAAGTAATTCATATGACTCCAGTGCTTAAATCCATGTCTTCAGAAGTGATATGATAGGTGTGGGTGAGAAACAAATCAATATTTAAGACCTTTTTTGCTATAATTCTTCTCCCTGCACAGTGGGGGGGTGATATGCATGAAGAATGTGAATCACCAAAAACAAAAGAAGAAGAATGTAAAAGTTAAAAAAATTATAGTAAAAAAGGACTTTCATATTGATTTGTTTCTCACCCACACCTATCATATCACTTCTGCCGACATTGATTTAACCACTGGAATCTAATGGATTACTTTTATACTGACTTATGTGATTTTTGGAGCTTACATTTTTTGGAAAACATTCACTTACACTGTATGGACCTACAGAGCTGAGATATTCTTCTAAAAGTCTTCATTTACGGTCAGCAGATCAAGTGAAAGTCATCCACATCTGGGATGGCATGAGGTTCAGTAAATGATGAGAACATTAAAATTTTGGGGTGAACTATCCCTTTAATACTGTGAAACCTGTAAAACTAACTTTCTTCCATGGAACACAAAATTAGATGTTATTTAATAAAAAAGAAGATTCAAGTCCCTAACATTATGCCTTAACATCCCCTTTTGAGTTCAAGAAAGCGAGTTAGATAGGTTTGGAACAACATGAAGAAATGATGACAGAATTTCATTATTGGGATAACTATCCCTTTAAAGTCAGCATGAAATCAAAATCGACCCTTTTAATTTTCTTAATGCACATTCCTCTACCACACCTGGAGTCGTAAGTTCGAAATCAGGGCATGCTGAGTGACTTCAGTCAGGCTTCCTAAGCAAAAAAATTGCCCCGGTTGCTAGGGTGGGTAGAGTCATGTTGGGGTTTCCTACTCGCGGTTGCCATAAAGTGGTTTGCTCTCGGTGGGGCACATGGCGAGTTGTGAGCAGATGCCGCGGAGAATAGCATGAGCATCCACGTGCGCTAGGTCTCCGCGATAACACACTCAACATGCCACGTGATAAGAAGGGGAATTTTTTTTATAAATAAACTAAAATACACATTCCTAGTCTTATTGTGAATGATTACTATAATGACGTATACAAAGGATTCAACAGAAAATAAAAATTGGCTTTGTAACTTTTATTAAAAATAGGTCGGCTTCTGAAAAGTTTTTCCTTTGTTGCTGACGTTGACAAAAACAGTTCTTTTTTTCCAACCCCTATCTTCCAAACACCTGTCATATGAAGATTACTTTTCAAGATCCTATCAATTCCAATAGATAAAATCAAGTCCGCACTACATTTTCAATCTCATTCACAAATAATCCAGAAATTCATAGCTGTATCTCCTTTGTTGGAAAAGGTCCAGTCAAAAACCACAGCACGGCTGATGAAACGGTAATGTTTTCACCTTACAATTTAAATACATCTAGATATGGCTCAACATTCAGAAACACTTGACCCTAAACTACGAGAAGAGAACGGGGCCTTCTGTGGTAACACGTAGAAAAACAATATCTAAATCAGCCTGCTTGGATTTTGCTAAATAGAATGTTCCTCTCCTGAGAGGACATGTAATCAAACTCGTCAAATCATGCAATATTACACTGAGTGCAGCATTACATTCAGCTTTTACAACCGACAAACACTCAGACAGGAAGCACAACTAAGCCTCCAGTCCAGTATGCACCTGGGCGCCATCCTCTTGTGCCTTATTAACCCCCCCGCCCCGCACACAGGACTGAAGGCCATGTGGAATTGATATTATAGATTGTGATGCAGGGGGTTGGCTCTGTGCGGGGGTTTTGGACGTATCATTGAAGGATGTGCTGGACGCCCCACTAACGGCTGAAATCATACCTGTCTGAACAGAGGAGTCCCAGCCACTGGCGCAGTCTGTAGATTCGGCCTCTTCTACCGCTATATATATATATAAATATAGAAAGAGTGAGAGAGAGAGAGAGAGAGAGAGAGAGAGAGAGAGAGAGAGACATTAGAATGCTTGTGAAGCCAAACCACACATTTTGAGCATGCAAACATTTATGGTATTATTTTCAGAAGTGCGCTATCTAAATGGCAGCCTATGTGTCTATGATGTGTTCGATCTGATTGCTGGATGTACATCAAAGGGCTTTATTGTGTGTGTGGTCATTGTTTGTTTGTCTATCTGCTAATTTTGGAGGTGAAAAAACAGGTAACGGGAGGTATTGAGATGAGAGGACGTATGTGTGATGAAGGTTTTCCTGGGCATAGTCAAGGAAGGAAGCCCCACTGGCACACAAACAGGAAACAGTGTTCAGGACACAATGAGAACTTGACCCCCACCCCGTAGCCTCCAAGCACTTTGGCACACAGCTTTCTACAGTCTAAAATGGAAACACGCACACAGAACTTAGAAGCTATATTAGTATTCATATTACGGTAATTATATTTACTGTACTCTACCCCTAACACACAGAAACCTGTTGATATTTTTTACACATTTTACTATATTTGTGAGGACATTTTTAAAAATCCAACAACAAACAAGGTTGGTAGTTTGCACAACCCCTCCACATTAGACGACAGAGGCATTAGTGCATGAACATTGATTTTCAGCATGAAAGAACTGGTAAGGACTTTTGAAGGAATATTCTGGACTCAATAGAAGTTAAGCTCAATCAACAGCATTTGTGGCATAATGCTGAATAAAACAAAAATGTATCTCAATTCATAACTCCTTTTCTTTAAAAAAGCTAAAATCTTGGTCACATTGAGGCACTTGCAATGGAAGTGAATAGGGCCAATTCATAAATGGTAAATACTCTCAGTTTCAAAAGTATAGCCACAACATATTAACACTATGCATGTTAACATTCTTTATAGAGTGAGAAAATCAAGAATGTTTTCTGTGCCAAAGTTATATCCAATTTTACAAATTCGTTGCCATGATGACCAAAATATTTTTTATATTATTTATAATTTTCTGCCTTTAAACCCATGAAAAACTGGCCTCATTCACTTCAATTGTACATACCTCGCTGTAACCTCCATCTTTGCTTTTTATATATATATATATATATATAAAAATATAAATAAGAAAAAAAAGAGGGACGAGTGCAAGTTAATTTTTGGTAATCAACATTTTGAAACAAAAGCTGTCGATTGAGCTTCAATTGTATTGAACATAGAATATTCCTTGAAGTGTAGATATATGCAGAAAGGTCACTAACATCAAACCAGGCAGACTGCGTCTTCATGCGTCTTCATGCGTCACATTTTAATATGCGAAAGCACGAATGAGATCTGAGAGCTGTGGCGGACAATCCTCACACAAAGCTATTTGTAGCTTATATGGCTTCAGAAGACTTGGAATTTATGGACTACGTTTATGATGTCTTTTTGTCATTTTTGGAGCTCAACAGCCACGGTCCCCATTCTCTTTCATAGTGTTGCAAAGAGCAGCCAGTATATTCTGCCTTTCTGTCTTACATGGATGAAAGTACTCAAATGAGTTTGGAACTTCATGAGGGTGAGTAAATAATTCCAGAATTTTCATTTTTGAGCAATGTTCCTTTCAAGAGACTTTTATAAGAGAAAGAAAGTTTGAAAATAAAAGACAGAGAGAGCAATGAGGGAGACCAAATCTGCTCTGTGTAAAGGAAATTGTGGTTAGATATGCTCTCGCTGGCATTGGGCATCACTGCAGTCTCACTAAACCCATTTCCTCACAGGAAAAGACTCTCAGAGAAAGACGGAAAAAGAGAGAGACAAAAGAAGAGAAAGATAGAGAGCGAGGGTTTGCAAAAGGCAAGAACTGCACTGTCCCTGACAGCCATACTGCATTCCTTCCACATTATCAGTTCCTTGATTACACACAGACTCTCTTTTTCCTTCAAACACACAAACCAAAGGAGAATGTGCTGTCCGGGCCACCGTACGCCACTCACACCATGGCTGCTCCCAGCAGGGTGGTCAGTGTGAACTTAACTCCACTACCACCCCCCTTATTCCATATTCTACTCTGATGCCAAGGCCAACAGACCCATTTCCCTCTCAGAGCTGAGGAAAATGATGTGAGGAAAATGATGACCGCAGACACTCCGGCGAGGAGCTCAGGAGTTCCAGCGCAAAGCCTGCCATCAAGGCCCAAAGAGCCGTGCCAGGTCAGAATGACTAGCCTGTTACCAGATGCCAAGCTCTGGAGCCCAGAAATAACAGAAGGCCTTTGCTAACAGGACACTGAATTCCTCTCTTCCACTCCTTTCAAAGTCAAGGGTTACGTCTCACCTCTCATTCCCTTTCCTTTTCTCTTGTCCTTTGTTTCAGAGTCTATCAAGTTTTTCCTCTCTGTTACTCAAATTCCCATTCCAAAATGATGCTTGGCTGGGTGTTTGGTTTTGTTTATCCTTGTTCCAGACATGGAGGTGCTCTTGCTTTCCTCTGTGGCTCTATGTTTTTGAGAGAGTTTGTTAGGATTGGGTTAAGATGGTCAACTAGTCATCCAACACCTGACTGGTTGATTAATGAGGTCAACTATTTTATCAAGATTTTTACTTGCATATTTCTTTGTTTTTTTTTTTATTTTTAGAGGTGACGCTAATGGTGATGTGCTTAATTTGTGCTTAAGCTAAAGGCGATGTGCTTTAGTTGTTAGTTTGCAGCTAGTTTGTAGTTTTCAGTTATACACATTCAGACAGATGTCACTAGTGGTTGCGTTGCATCTTGCATGCTTTTTTGAACATCTAACCACAAGTGTTGCATTAAGACACCAAGTAAATTTTAAAATAGTTCAACTTGTTTCTCAAAAATGTCTTGAGACCCCTGCATTATGTTCCATTGTGTTACGCCCAATCTTGCCATTTTTGGATTCCAGAATGCATCCAATGCTCCTAAATAAATGTGTCCGATCGGGGTCAGGTGAACCAGCCTTAATACCGATTAGTCAACTAGTCCTTTAGGCAACCCACCAGCGAATCAACTTTGAAAATATGTGATTTTGCACATTCCTAATGTTTGTGTGTACTGTTCCTTCTCTATTCAAAGAATGCTTCCAGCCCATGTTTCTCTCCTGGCCTGAGCCGTTCCGACTCCATACTGCACTGTTTATCAGGGGAGATATCATGCTGCTTTTTCTAGTCAGATCTGCTGTCTTGTTCTCCACTATGCTGGGTTGGGCTGCTCTCCCCATGGCTTTATGGTATGCACCCAGTAGTCTGAAAAGAGTGCTGCAAACTCATACAAAAACATAAATACTTGCAAACACATACAAATACACAGAAAGCAATGGGTCTCTCCAGAAACCCAGCCTACACTGCAGGTGCTAAATACACTAAGACACCCACACTCACAAAAAGCTTCTACCTTCCTTAAGATGAGATAATTGGTGGTGATTGCTGAGGCAAGCATCAGTATTACTCATACATAGGTCTTCAGAACCCCTAAACCAATGTATTAAAAAGTATTTGGCATATAACTTGTACAGAACACTAAAGACATAAATTATACCACAAAGCAGGCAGTTTGTTGGGGAGATCTGTTTTTTCTTTTCTAAGTGATCAAACTGATTTTCACCAGCCGGATGATAAAAATCCGTAAAACTACACCGTTTTCCAAAAGTAGTAAAGGAGAGTGTTTTTAAAGGTCTCTATTTTCGGTAGAGGCTAATGCCATTCTAGTGTGGATGAGAGGTGTAAATGTAGCGAAATTAGTGTGTTTTCAAATGAAAACAGATTTGGACATGTGGACACAGAGTTCGGTTGGGCTCTTTTGAATTTGGCCAATTGGAACCACCAGACAACTAGATCATATCACCTTAGCAACCAACTATCAAGCAAGCACCACAGAAATGTAAAAGTTTGGTTACTAGCATAAGATGTTGCAATCCAAGAATGTATAGTGAACCAGCGACCCGAATCTCATCCACTCCACTCCGAGTGCTCAATACTCCTCGTCCAAATGAGGGACGTCACATTCCTGAAGACACATCTTCCCAATGGAGAAGGAAAAAAGCGCTAAATTACTCCCAATCAGAGCGCCACTCATCCCCCATTTCCCGCTTCATTAGAGGAAGGATATTGGAGTGTAGTCAGGCAGAGAAAAAAAGAGCGCAGGAGTGCGGAGGAGGAAGAGGGTTATGCTAGACAAATGCCCTACGTCTCTCAAACACACACACACACACACACACACAGACAGCTCTGTCAGCCTCAGGCTTCAGCACAACAGCACCACACACAGTTGAGCCCAGATCGCTGTCTAAAAACAAAGCTGCCAGCAGCACTGGCAGACCTCTGCCTCCTACACACTATTGCACTGCACTAGGCTCCAGCCAAGTAAGACATACTTTCACTCTGCATCACTATCTTTCTCTCTCTCTCACACACACACACACATCACACACACACACACACATACACACACACACACACACACACAAGTAGCTACAACTCCACATCCAGAGTGAAGTCAAAGGTCAGAGCACTATCAGTGAATGAGAAGACATACAGTGCTCCAAGAAATATTTAAACACTTAAATGGAAAGTTCACCCAATTCTGTCGTTCTTTACTCACCTGAATTTTTATTTTCCTTTAAATTACATTTAGACATTTTTAAGAGTGAAGTGTACAAATATTTTTGGAGCCACTGTACAGTATATAAAAGTGACTGCAGGTGCTATAGAATATAAATAATCACAGTTATAAAAATCTGAACCCAAACACATAAAGGAGTGGCTGGACACTCTTCTATAGGGATGGGCCGTACAGCTGTAGACCACTGGACTACAGATGGCTCCTAGCACATACAAAGTCCTGAGTTACTCAGACTCTCCAAGCCTCCCAAAAACAAGAATTAAACAACCCAAGAGGATATAAAGACCTCACACATTAGGATCCACACAGCCAAACGAAACCTAGCATGGAAAGAAAGAAAAGATGAAAGTGATAGGGAAAAAAGTCATTAGGAGTTTATAAAAGCAGCATTCTATTAAAAGTCTCTTCCTGCTCTCCCTCATTAGCTGAGCATATTTATTTCTGTGTATCTTGTCTTCATCCCCTGGCACCGTGGATGAGGAAAGCATTGTTGTTGTGAACTGTGATGTGTCCACTGGATCCACATTCACCAATCAACAACTTCCACATTTTCAAAGTAGTCTATAAACTATCTCTACTAGATTTTTAGATTTTCTGAAGAAAATGCGAGTGGCTAGGATGTTGTGGGTGGTTTCTATTGGTTGCTAGGTTGTTTTGAGTGGTTGCAATTCTTATTGGTAGTAAAAAAAAAGAGAGGGAGAAAAAAGCTCAAGTCTCTATGATATTCTGGTCCCTAAATTTAAGTCAATTTATGTCTATGGGTTTTTTAAAATGTCTGTGAAAATTGCCTGATTGCTTTTAAAAGTAATAGCACACCTTTTCACAATGACCAGCATGATTTGATGTATCATTCATGTCCATAGCACAAATGGTGCAGCAAACCAAAGTTTAATACTTAAGGCCAAAGATCCTTTAGTTTTCTGTGCAGAACAGAGTGCACCTGATGCAACGGCATGCGGAGAAACAAACAAAACCCTAGCCTTTAGGATAAGGGGTGTATAAATACTGTATACTCATCCATGGTAGGCATTTCAGAATAGAGACACAAAAGGTCCACATTGCACACACTGGCCCTGCTTCCTTCCTCCTGAAAAGCTCAGGCTTGTAAAAGCTTTATACAGTGGGGTGCAGTCTAATGATAACAGCATGTTTAAAATGTTACCTTGGATACTCTCCATTTCCTTAACATGCTTGCCCGCCAGTGCCAATTGCTCCAGAGCCAGAGGAAGTAGGAGAGATTTACACCATGACTCCATTTCAAGATCCAAAATGGACACCACTGACCAGGCTGACCAGTGTGATTGCATGCTTTTATGTACAGTCGTAAATACGACTATGACACTCACAATTTGTAACTCCAGATTATGGAACTATACCTATAACATGCTAAGTAACTTCAAATATGCTACAACTACTAATTTTTTATTGTTTTATTTGATTGCGCTTGTTTATGTATGAATCGTTCAGGCAGGAAGGGGCTAATAAATAATCAGCACCCAGAGAAATCTCCCCCTTTTTATCACTGCTACAGGGGTGGACTGCTGTTTCTCTTTCATTTAAACTATTATTTAAGGGAAAGAATGAGAGAAAAAACACTCTTCCCCCAAGGGCCATCTTCAAACTCCCTCCCTACATCTCACTCACACACACACACACACACACAATCCTTGACACAATTTATTTCTATATTATTGAAATTCCTTCTCAGTTAATTACTGCTGTGTTGGAGTGAGCGTGCAGCGTTATTTGCATTTCTGGGTCCTGTTAAGCAGTGTTAAACAGCAGTCACCACACTCACACGCACAGACTAATATACACGAGTGTAGCTGACGGCAACACAGCAATGAGCATAGCAAAGTGGAGAATGGGACGAGGGTAGAGATCAAACAAGCATGTCACGACAACATGGCAAATACATCGCTCGCATTAAGCCGCCAAAACACTTGCCAGCCGGTGAGAGAATGATATAGCCTTTAATTGTTTTCAAAATGAGTGCTATAAATTAACAACTGCCGATGCTTACTGTGGCGAGCAGAGCAGGCCGAGGGCGTCTGGGGCCGGGAAGATAAGTGGTGATTGAGGTCCACCTGTGTGCCACACCGGTCTTGCGTTCCAGTGAGGGGCAGCGGGAGTATTTAAAAAGAGGAGACAGCGGCATACGAGAGAGAGAGATGCACAAAGCTGTCTGTCTGTGTGTCGATGGTGTAATGCTGAAAAGCATTATGTGTTGGAGCTGCTGAAAAGCAGCAGTGTTGTAGTGTTTAATGTACACTGTAAAGTGCCACATTAAAGTGTCTTACGAGTTTGTCAAGCTGGTCCCAGCTTCCTCCTTGCCCATCTTGTGAACACTTCTCTACCAAAATAACAAGGGTATGGGGAAATCACACTAAGAATGCACAGATAAACACGTGATATGTTTATCTGAATATGTAACAGGTCTGATTATATCAAGTACATATTTTTATTTCTTTCTGAACATAACACTTAAAGGGATAGTTCACACAAAAATAAAAAAATTCTGTAATGAATCAGTCATTAATCTAGATTCCATCCACTTTTCGTTTTGTTATCGACAAAGTTAAAATGCGTAAATTTGAAGTCACTGCTTGTTTCCATTCAAATGGCCTTTTATTGATAAAAATGGTGTGTGTGTGATGACGCCATGCTTAAAAATAACACTGTCAAATACGTTTTGGTTTACAATATTATTTTTGTTTGGTAAATTATTTAATTTAATTTAATACAGGGAATTTTGCCATCATTTTTTTAAAAAGTAAGCTAAACAATAATTTTATAGAATTGGGCTATATGTTAGTGTTCCGAACAAGCACACTGAAGATTTTCTCCTAGTATTGTTTTTATTTTTAATTTTAAACATTTTTGTGCACAGAAATTATATGGTTTTTTGTATTGGGGGATAATTCCATGACTGCCATCTATTATTTTGAATGGTGTGTAAAAGGAACTTTAATGAATAAACGGATGGCTACCATGATTATATTCATCACAAAAAGTGGCCATTAATTTGTTCTCTGTACACTTGTCAATGACCGGTGCATGATACAAGATATTGTGTTGACACTCCTGGAAGTGTCATGACGCAGACGTGTTTGCAACATCGGATCTGTGCAGGTATGCCATTAAGACCAATCCATAACAGTGCGAGTAATGCTTCACGTACAATAAATTGTCTTTCAAGGATGTATACTGTCGTCATGATTAACGATTGGGGTAAATTCTATTATGTGACACTATATTTTTGCGTTAATGCCAATTTTCTGAACAAAACATGTTTCCATACATTTGAAGTATTGACATCAAGTTTATGTGCTAGAGTTAAACTGAAATATTATGTAGAGACTTCCAAAACCCGGAGTGTGAAATTCTATTAAACATTTAAAATGGATATATTACTTGATTTGATAAAGATAAACAACACTCATATTTACATATTTTGAATGAATGAATGAATACATTTTACAGTTACGGTGCTTTTCTGACACACTAAGCACGAATTTACATTGATAACAAACTACCACCAGTTGCTGCCATATTTTAATATGTCAAGTATTCAAGTGCTTTATCTACTATTATGTTTGAATGGTACTATATTTATCAATTTAAGAGGTGAAACTCGTGATATGGCTCATATGAGTTAAATGGAAGACTTTATTATTGTTATATTATATTACACAGCCTCAGTTGAAAATGCAACTAAACCAAAATACTACAATAGTACGTCTATACACAGCTTACAAAGACACTGCTAACTAAAAACATAAAAAAAGGATTCAATAATGATGGGGATGAAAAATACTTTATTAAACATGAAAATAATATGCAGAAATATGCAACATAACAATTAAAATATTACATTTCTATAACTGTTTATTTAGCAGTAAAATTATAATAGAAAGATGGTTACACGCTAAACAAATGAATATTACAGTGCTATGAAATAGTAGTGCAGCTTTAACAAATAAAACACAAAAAAAAAAAAATCAACTGTTGCTGCACTGGTTAGGATTACAGTGTATAACGTTGGACTGTACGAAAGGAAAGCAGGTGTGGATCTCGGTCCGTAATTTAGGGGCTCAACAAGCATGAGACTTGCATAAAATTCCCCTCTGGACATAACTCGGTGAGAAAAGTCATGAACCCGGGGGGTGAAGCAGGTTTTCATCTGTTTTTATCCTCGTCATTGTGACTGGCAGGATAATGTCCATTGTTCTCCTAAACTTCAGCAAGGAACTCCGTTAGGATCGCCTCTGCTATCAAATCAGGGATGCATTGCACCGCGAGAGATCCCGACAACGAGAAGCCGCTGTGTGCACAAAGAACAAGATCTCATCTCTTAACCCAGCAAGAAGAAACGCACTCACGCTTGGACCTGATGCTGTGAGGGCCTTTAACGAGCACACATGCATATGCAGACTCTCTCTCTCACACAGACACACACACACGGGCATGCTTCTCTCAGTAAGGGCCACACACACTCACACACACTGCAGGTAAAGCTTCAAAGAACGGTTTTGTACTGCAGAGCTATGCAGGAAAGAGTGGGGTGGGAAGAATCAGGGAAAAAAGAAAAAGAAAAAAAAAAGAGACTGTTATTTAAACAGTCATGCTAGTAGGGCTTGTATGAAAATACATTTTGAGAAAGACAAAAAAAAAAGACTACTTGACGGGTGGAGGGAGAGAAAAGACAGATATGGTAAGATTATTATGCAGATGCATCTCGGATGACATTACAATGAAAGCTCTTGTGAACCACTGTGTTGGTATGTGTGTTTGACATAGAGAGAGAAAGAGAGAGAGATGGAAGGGTGAGGGCGCGCGAGCGCTCAGAGGAAGCCTCACCTGGGCCCGGCTCTGCAGCAACCGTCTGCATGCGATTCCGCCCCAGAATACCTAATGCATGTGTGGAGGGGCGTGCCATACAGCCCTGTTACTGGCCCCGGGCCATTCTGTATGATTAAGTCTTCGACACTTAAGGGATAAAGCCTTGCTCTCCTTCTCTCCCACTGGAAGCCATTAGCAGCCCCCTATTTGCAGCTCGGCATGTGTGTCTGTGTGTGTGCCCTGTGCGTACATGAGCCCATGCATTTGAATGGGTTCATACCCTTATGTCTTTGTGTTCCTGCCTTGTTTGTATGCGTGTTGAGTGTATGTGTGTGTGTGTGTGCATGCTCCTGTCTGAGCAAAGTGTATGTGATTTTGTCAGTACAAAACAGCTCTCCGGCACCCTGGGATTAGTGTCCAGCTGCGAGGTGTTTGGGCACAGAGTGCACTGCGGTCTGACCCTCTCATTAGAATGGGCCCATGCAGGGCCAATGACTGCCTCCGCATCATCACACATCACAATCAGGGGCCCACTGAATGTCCCTAAAAGTAATTCCTAAAAGATCTAGGAGCCCAGACCCCAGACTGTCGCTTACACTGCATGCGCACGCACACACACACACACACACACACACACACACACACACACACACACACACACACACACACACACACACACACAGGATTAATCATGTCATGTCCAAGGCTCTGAGGGAGGGGCATTTGATCTCTTCCTGTGTAACATGTGGCACAGACATTATCACAATAAATATGTGTAACACACATATAGAGTAGCAGATAATTTGGGGGTTCAACTTTGCATAAAGAAAAGAAAACATCATTGGAAAATGAATGCTGGCGTTCTGTTAACGGTGGTATAATTTAGCGGCATCAAACAGAACTGCACTCTGTCTGACCGGACAGACATAGCAACATTGGCATTGCCCTTACTTTGGGGCAGAACTACCTGACTGGCTGAACAATAGCAGACTGTATGAAAACAATCATTATATTTGTAAACATATTGGTGCTGCTAGTGGCAGAGAAATAATACAATTCAGCTTTAAAATGTTAAAATTTAAAATTTGTTGATCCATTTTTGTCAATTCAAATCTGTATTAATGTCAAGTTGCTTGGCAACAGTAAAGAGCCTACAGTTACACACTGTCTACACAGGGCACATCTGTTGATGCTATGGATGACCCAAAATTTCGGCCACCAAGACAAAAAGGCCAAAATCTTGGCAGAAAATGTGAACAGAAATGGTTATTTTAAAATCCTGGAAAAGCATTGTTTATGTTGCTCATTAAAATCCACATCCCCAAAGTGAAGTGTTCGCTCTCTTGGTCATTAATGAAGAGTGTTTTCCAGTTCTCCATTATTGTGTTATGTAGCCGTAACTGTCAAGCTCCAATATGGCATTAAAGAAGCATAAAGGCACCATTAAAGTAGTCCATATGACTTGTGCATTATATTGAATACAATCAAAGCCATAAGTTAGTTTAGCACTACTGTTTTAAGCGCAGCTCAAAGTTCTTCCTGGAATGTTCCACCAAAATAAATGCCAGAGGGTTTTTCTATTTGAGAATTTGCGACTGAAACGTTATTATTGTATAGATTCACTTTACTATTATTATTATGCATTATTATGTATTATTATTATTATGGAGGTACAGAACAAAAGTGGTTTCGGTGTACCTCTAATAAGAACATTTAGAATTGTTCTATTATTCCAACATTCCAATTATAGACAAAGTCTAATTTAAAATAAAATTGTTTTTTGGCTCAGCGTCCATAATTTTCAGTTCCGGACAAGAATTTTCATTTCAGTGCATCACTAGTTGACACGACATGCTGCAATAAGTTCAAGTGAACATGAACAAGCGTAAAAGTGAACATTATAAATGACATTCAAAAAGCACAGCCCAATCAGCTATGAGCTAAAGTAGACTTCAACGTCAGTTAAATGGGTGAATAAACTGTATCCTACTTTATTTTCAAAGGAAATCCACTGGTATAAACATTTATTTTATAATGATTGCTTTAATGATATTGTTGCTAAGAAAGATCATTTAAATGAGTAGACCAGACCTGAAACATCACAAGCTGGCTTTAAAATAACAGTCAGAAGCGATTTAAATATGCAATAAACATTCACGCATATGATATTTGGAAAGGAAATTTTATATCAGATGGACCGGATGACAAAATGGCTGGAGTAGCTCTGCAGCGTCTCAGAAATAGACGCTTACATTGTAGAGAGCTTCATTGATTATTATTGGATCTATTTGACTTGACGCAACTTTTGCATTCGGTGTAGACAGGGTGTTAGGCCACATCCACACTAGTCCATTTTCATTTGAAAACTCAGATTTTGCTACGTTTATGGCTCTCTTCTACACTGGAGACATAAAAAAAAAAAAAAAAAAAAAAACGCTCTCCGTAACCGTATATTTGAGGTGTCATGAAAAGAATTTTCAAAATGCTAAATTTTTGGTGAAAAATAATATATATTCTAGTGTGGATTAGAAGTGTAAACGCAACAAAATCAATCCATATTCAAATGAAAACTTATTAGTGTGTATGTGGACTAAGTCTTAAAAATTATTAACTTACTCAATGGAAAATCTAATAAGGCATCTAATAAGGGCATCCTTGATAATTTTACCAGATAAGGGATTTTTTTAAACTCTGTTTTATGGTGTACGCAAAAGCACCCATTTACTGTGGTAAAACCATTGTAATGCACAGCTTTGTAATGCATTCCTCATACATCTAAATACGTGATGCCTGACAACTCATGGAGTCAATAGGGCCCCTTTGACCATCGCACCTGGTGTTAAAAGCATACGGTGAGGCAATCAACATTTAATAAAGGCAATCAGAAGCAAACTCATAAGTCCTGGGGTAGAGCTGATTTAAGGACCGCTATGTGTGGCTTCACGTCACCCATGTTCCCCAGGACAGAGAAAAACATTAAATAAATGAAGAGATCCAGACCACTGTCCATCACTACCATCTTTCTGGGTTAATGATGCCATAACGGTCATCCTATAATACACGGTCTCGCCATGAATGAGAGAGCGAGAGCCGGACAAGGAGAGGGAGACTCTTTCATTTCCAGATAATTAATAATAGATAAAAGCCTGACTTGTTCTGCATGGCTTAATAGCTTTTAATAGCAGGGAGAATGACGGGAACACGCACGGCTGTGTCTCCAGACGCTGACCTGCAGACCTCCAGAGACACAGTCATCTTGCTGCAGCACAAGAGGGGGGAGGCGTACCTGAGCCAGAACAGACCCACGCTCGCTCGCACGCATGGTAAAAAGAAGCCCATGCACTTACTCAAACACACAAGCGGGCACAAACACACCCAAGAGAGCGCTGTTCGTGGGCCTGCTCTCTGAATGGTGCAATTCACTCCTGCCAACACGCATATAAAAATACATACGCTCTTTCCCGTAAGCACTACACATAACAAGGCAACCACCAAAGATTAATACCCAGACACAGCACATGAACACAACACAAATGTACACACAAATATCTTTAGATAAAATGTATGGCTCATCCGGTATTGTATACAATATTTGTGTGTGTTTACTACACCGATAAAGGCAAGATACAGCAGCAAAACAGCTCTACTAAGAGAACGTATATGGTTTTAAAATGAAAGCACACTAGACCTCGGCAATGGCTCCAGATAGTGACCATCACTGCAGCAGAATTACTGCACCATTCCTGCTGCATCCGGTCGAGGGTCACAGAATGTTAGAAGTAGGGGTGGAGCAGCCATTTATTCCTCCAACTTGTTGGAAAATAATCATTACATTTAAGGAGTTTTATTTGGCTATTGTGCTTTATTTTGCTCTGTGCCTGCTCAAAGTTCTACGTAAACCTGCAATGCAGCATAAAAGCCAGATGAAATTAAGCCTAATTTCTGACCCACCTCAGCCTCTACAATCTAAGGCAGTTCTGATGCTGCTTTGGTTCGGTGTAAATTAAAAGCTTCATCAGAGCAGCCTTAAACTTTGTTTTTGTCATGACAGAGCATACATTTCATAATTTGGTTTCATATTTAAAAGTACAGCTTCATATTTAATTCATTTCATATACCTATATTCATAATCTTTTATTTTAAACATGAATCTTATAGCATTTTTTATGCAATGTTTGCTGTGTAAATGCAATTATGCATGCTCAGAGCAGCACTAAATAGTCTATACACATAAATGCCACCTCAGATGCAGCTTCTGTGCTTCTGCAGTGTAAAAATAGCCCTCTTGTTGTGTTTACATTTGGTTGACAACTTTTATGTTTATTTTTTTCTAAAAATGTAGCATAAGAGATGGCAAAGTTGCTGTAGGGTCAATTTGACCCCAAACATAAAAGAGGGTAAATGGTTTGGACCATTTTCAGCAAATCCGTTAGGATGAACGTTACGTCACCTAATTAATATTCATGAGCCAGGCTGAATTATGTTTACATTGTGTCCCCCACCACTTTTCATCTTTTCACCTGATTAGTAGTGGGGGGAGGGGGGACTTTATTTCAAGGTATTGTGATACACTATAACAATATTCTAACATGAAAACCAGATATTTTCAGAAACATTTTTATCTTTTTTGGGGAACGTAGAGATCGACCACTCAGAGCAAGTGTGAGAGAAGATGAAACGTACTACAGCATTACCTAAATGAACACTCAAATAATTTAGACCAAAATGCAAACTCAAAACGAGCTCAGGATATAAGTCTATGATTTATTTCATTTGTAAAGATGTCCACGCGGATCCTCCGTACAGCTGGACTGCTAGGGCTTTCAGGTAATGATAAACACGCTGGTACCAAGGTACGTTTTTCCCTTTCAAAACATTTTATTTTTCAATGATGCTGACAAGTCTACATGTGATATGATCTGATACATTCATGGCTCTACAATGAATTAGGAGGATCCGCAGATGTCCAATAAAGATGAATGTGAAACTATATCACAATATCATAGTTTCGAATTACAATACACAAAACTAAGAAATCATAAAAAAATCATTATTATCGGGGCCTGGGTAGCTCAGCGAGTATTGACACTGACTACCACCCCTGGAGTCGCGAGTTCGATTCCAGGGCATGCTGAGTGACTCCAGCCAGGTCTCCTAAGCAACCAAATTGGCCCAGTTGCTAGGGAGGGTAGTCATATGGGGTAACCTCCTTGTGGTCGCTATTAGGGGTTTTCGCTCTCAATGGGGCATGTGGTAAGTTGTGCGTGGACCGCAGAGAGTAGCATGAGCCTCCCGTACTGTGAGTCTCTGCGGTGTCATGCATAACGTGATAAGAGGTGTCGATTGACTGTCTCAGAAACGGAGGCAACTGAGACTTGTCCTCTGCCACCCAGATTGAGGTGAGTTACCACGCCACCACTAGCACCTACTAAATAGTGGGAATTGGGCATTCCAAATTGAGAGAAAAGGGGATTAAAATGACAAAAGAAAAAAAAAAAGATCGCAACCCAGATTTCTACACAATATTGCATAGACAGGTCCCTGCAGATTCCCACCGCTAAAGAATATCACCATTCAAACAATCGCTGCCATGTTGACAGCGAGAGTGTGGCATAAACAAAAACTAATATTTACACTCAAGCAGCTATTTGTCACCACCACACCACTGACGGGAGCAGGAGGAGATTGCTTCCTCAATGTCTACGTCTCTCATTCACTCCTTCCCAGCAGCCAAAGCTGTTTTGAATGCAAGGCGAATTCTGTGACAGCTCCACCCCAGAAAGCGAACACACACACAGTTGCAGTGGAATGACAGCAGAGATGGAGTGACAGGGATGAGTATTCCCCAAGCACAGTACAGAAGCGGGAACAGCAGGAACTCCGCTGTGGCCCTTATCACTCAACTGGGTCACTGTGTCCAATCAGGCTTTGGAGGCTGGCCCGTAAGGGTGGTACAGGCATTTCCTGCAGAATGGGCCACAGCTGACAGTAGCGCCCTCAGATCCTCGTAATCTAAATGCATTGGCTGCCAGCTACATCTCACAGGTCTGTGGCACACTTGCATTGGTAGAGGGTGGTGCCAATCTGACAGCCTGGGGTTTTCCCATAAGAGCTTCAACTTCAATAGCCTGTCCTCCAAATCTAGACCGAGGGATGGAGAGGGAAGCTGATTAACCAAATACGTTTATCAGCAGCGAAACTGCTCTGCTGCACAAAACAGCCTTAAAAACACAAAACAGCAACATTGGCCAGAAACGCAGTAAAGCAGGGAGGAGGGGGGCTGAAGGCTTACATGGCACAGGGACACATGGAAGACCAACTGGGCCCAGACCATAAGCGCACCGCTCCCTCACGTTCAGAAAACAACACCACTACAAACATGCAGAACTGTTCAGCAGCTTCATCTAAAAAACACACACAACAGCCCTGGCCAATGGATCTGAGCTAAAGGAATTAAGGATGTGCAAAACTACGGCAATTTCAAAATGGACTAGTCCAGTGGTTCTCAATTCTGGTGCTTGAGTACACAAGCATTGCACATTTTGGAAGTCTCCATTATCCGACACACCCAGTTCAGGCCTTGGAGCCTCTTCTTGTGAGCTGATGCATTGAATCAGGTGTGTTAAATTAGGGAGACATTCAAAATGTCTAGTGCTGTGCTACTTCAGCACCAGTATTGAGAACCAAGTTAAAAGAACTTGAACTTGTAAAAACACATTGAGATACTTGCGTACTGTTCCTTTTGTTGTGCTTTGTACAAATTGTTTGTGCAGGAACATTTCATGTCTGAACAGCCTTTTAAAAGGCGTTCACATAAAAAGTGTTCTTACTTTTGCGGATGTACAGTTGGATAGAGCGCAGCGAAATGGAACAGACACTGCATCTTAAAAACGCAACACTTGACACTTAAACCAAGCGAGATGCAGCATGATGACCAAAAATTTATTTCTGAAATGTTATGGTTCTAGCAGTGGTTCATTAAAGGGAATTAAGTTAAAGAAGCTAATTAAAGGGTTAGTTCACCCAAAAAATTTAAATCTCTCATAATTTACTCACCCTCATGATATCCCAGCTGCCTATGACTTTCTTTCTTCACCAGAACACATTTGAAGAAAAACAAACATTTCTTAGCTCAGTAGGTCCTTAAAATGCAAGGGGATGGTGATCCGACTTATGAAGCTCCAAAAAGAACTGACAGTCAGAGCATAAAATTCATCCATACAAATCCAGCTGTTAAAATTAGGTATTCTAAAGTGACACGATTGCTTTTGGTGTGAAAATTATGAATATTTAAGTAATTTTTAAATGTAAATAGAGACACGCGAGAACTGACACACGTGCAACACACCCGGAAGAGCAGCACTGTTTAAGACAGAGTAGGAGGAATGCTGTACAGAAGCTTGGTTGGTTCTGGTTCAGATCTGTATTTGTATCTGTATGTTTACTCACAATGGTGCATTTATGTGCTTATCCTGGATGTCTAAACCGAGAGGAGAATGGGAGATTACGTCTGTAAAATGGCAACACAAATAAGTCTCACGACAGACCGAGTGAAACTCTCTCGTGAAGCTTACCGGAAGCAATGATTTAGAGATAAAAGTACTTAAATAATAATCATTTTTCGCAATAGTATTGCTTTAGAAGACATTAATTTAACCGCTGGAGCTATAACGATGGTGTTAATGCTGATCATGTGGGTGAGTCAATGAGAATTTTAATTTTTGGGTGAACTATCCCTTTAAACTAAACTCGTCAACCTCACTAGTTCACTATTCGGCTTTTGGATGACTAGTCAACCATCATGACCCATCCCTAACAGGAATGAGGGACAAGTAAGCAGTGTCAAAGAAAGAAATGGTGTAGAGAAAGAGAGCCAGCACATACAGGAGTGGGAGGATGGCGAGAGTACTTGTGGTGTCTTCCGGCAGCTTCGTGCTTTTGGGAGAATTTGGACAGCTCAAGTCAAAAGAGGGTCTTACACAGTATCTCTCTCTTTCTTTGTTTTTCTACTTCATTTTCACTAAAGGCATGTATGCTGCACCCAGTCCAGGGCTCCTTCTATACTCTCTCGCTCTCTTTCGAGAAAGATTTAGGTGTATTGCGTGTTTGTGAGGATGCTTGAAGTAAGAGTAACTTTGATGTTTTACAAGAATCAACTAGAGATCCAAAAACCCATCTGATGTGACGGAAGACAGAGATGAGACACGGAAAGAAACAAACACGCATATACACAAAAGCACAAAAACAACATTTTCTATTGTAATCTGACAATCTCTATTCAGTGAAGGCCTCAAAAGTAGCAACATATTATATAGTCTATTTAGCTTGGTGAAGTGTGTAATGTTTGCGGCATTACCATCACCAAATGGAATTGACCATTCGCTAAGCCCTGACTTAATAGCTCTTCTGACCAATCCTATTTTAGCAACTGTTGACCTGCTGCCATTACTTTGACACACGATAGCTTTTTTACAATGACAGCCTATGGAAGTAATGTGTTTGAGTATTTTAAGCAAGATTTTATCCAAATAATCAAAAGAAATTTCAAACACACTGTTGCCGGGTCATCTTTAATAGTGACACGGGTTACCCAGAGAGGATACCTACTGTGTTTTTCTTTCTTTTTTCAAAACAATCTTTAAATAAATCTGGAGAAAAGCATGATGTGAATTAAACTGTGTCAGCCCTCATATTTTATGCGAAAATAATCCCCTTTTTCAAAAAGGTTTCCCCAAACACAACCATCTTTTTCCATTGGTAAGCTAAACAATAATCATAGCCCCGCCACAAACTTATGCCACTGGTTTAGCAAATGTTGCTGTGTCTGGTTGGTCAGGATGCCAAATCAACAGAGCGATGTCTTGATAGCACCACAAAGCCATAGTGTTACTGACATCTGAATGGCATATTAAACTAGGATATGGGAAATTATTTAAACAGCTCAAAAAATTGCTGCTTTAACTCGACACATTTATGCAAGTCTAAACCTTAGCCTAAACCAGCATGAAGATGGCGCACACACTTAAGGAATATTCCGGGTTCAATTTAAGTTAAGCTCAATCGACAGCATTTGTGTTTTAATGCTGATTACCAAAAAAACTCAATTTTGACTTAAAAACAAAAGAAAATATCGAGGTTACAGTGAGGCACTTACAATGGAAGTGAATGGAAACCATTTTTGGAGGGTTTAAACGCAGAAATGTGAAGCTTAAATGTTATAAAAGCACTTGCATTAATTCTTCTGTTAAAAGTTGTATATTATTTGAGCTGTAAAGTTGTTTAAATTGTCATTTTTAGTTGGTTTAGGGTTTGTTGACATTATATCGCCACGGCAATGAAGTTGTAAAACTTAGAAAAGATTTGAACATCATTTTATCACACTAAAATCTTGTTTATATGAATATTCTTTGTGTCTTTTGGCTATACTTTTGAAAAAGTTTATTTTTCAAAGAGTTTTTTAAGGAAAAAAGAATTGGCCCCCATTCACTTCCATAGTAAGAGCCTCACTGTAACCCAGATTTTTGCTTTTTTTAAAGAAAAGAAAGGTCAAGTCAAAATAAACGTTTGTGGTAATCATCATTAAGTCACAATTGCCGTCGACTGAGCTTAACTTGTATTGAACCCGGAATATTCCTTTAAGCACAAAGTGACACACGAAAACACATTCTCTGTCTCTCACACTCCTCCAGTGCACACATGGCACATTCCTGGCCGAATGATGCGAAAGTCTGGCTAAAGGCAGTCAGCTGCCATTTCCTCAGGAAAGCCCTGGGTGCAGTGTCAACTCTCCTTCTTCCTCTGCATTCCCCTCTCAACCACACACACACACATTGAAAGAAGCAGTCAGGACCTCTTATCAGCTTAGCACAATCCCACCTTGAAACACAATGCAGAACATTAAGGTTTATATATTTATCTCGACACTCTTTGACTCTTTCCTTCTCAAACACACTCACTATTCACACTACTCACTCAGCGGCACAAATGTGCTTAGAAACGCACACAAGCACATTCTTCAATGCAAAGATTCAAGAAAAGCATAAACCACAATGGCATCCGAACACATACACACACGCACACACACACTCACATCACAAAACGCGTGTTCTCGTATGCACACGGCAGAGCTACTGTGTTCACTAGAAGAAAACATAGTCAAAGATTAAAGGGGCGCTCAGATCAAATGTGAAATTTGTTTTTCATCTGTCTCGCCTGTCAAAGACAAGAGGAAAAATGTTTCCAATATACCTGCAGAGAGAGAGAGAGAGAGAGAAGGATTGAAGAAGGGAGAGAGAGAGAGAGAGAGAGAGAGAGAGAGAGAATGAGCCCAATTGAAAGCAAAAGAGGAAAAGAGGGAACATGGAGGGAGAGTAGACGTGATTAAATCCTGTCTGCTGTGTGTGGCTGTCAGCGATTGTGACACGAGGTTCAGATCGCTGCTCGCTAGGGAGAACACTATAATCACGTTCTCTCCGCCATGATGCTATCAAATGGGGACGGTACAGAGGGGAGCGACTAGAGAGGTGGGGGCATGAGCCCAAAACTGCTATATGCTAGGGATGCAAAACTACATCTTTTCAAAATCGACTAGTCTGTTGCTTGCCTGAAAGATTAGTCAATCATCATTTACTCATCCTCTTGTTGTTTCAAACCCATATGACTTTATATCTTCTGTGGAACACGAAAGGAGATGATAGGCAGAATGTTAGCCTCAGTCACCATTCGCTTTTATTGTCTTGTTTTCCATACAATGAAAGTCAATGGTGACTGAGGCTGCAAGTTCCATTCTGCCAATCAATTCCTTGTGCGTTCTACAAAAACTAATCAAACAAGTTTAGAATAACATGAGGATGAGTAAATAATGGCACAATTTTCATTTCTGTGTGAACCATCCCTTTTAAGAAGTGCTGTACTATTACGCTGTTTCTGGTTCAGCTGACCCTCATTAGATGCATTTTTTAGTGAGCGTTCAAAAAGGATATGTACTTGCGTACAAAAACAGCTGGATGGAGCGCAACAGAATGGAACATAATGTCAGGGTCTCGACACAAGATTTTAACTAAACTGCTTTAAATTTCACAAGCTGTCTTAGGAATGCAACACCAAAGATGTCTGTCTGCATATGAATGACTGTAGTGTCTTTGCTTTAAATGGGATGAATTTAAGGACAACTTCTTGGAAAGTATTTTACTGTGCTAACTAATCTAATAGGTAAAGCACAATACACTTTCAGCACAATAATTAAAATACCATCACAAACTATTGAAAATATTGAACTTAAAAATAAAAAAAGGAATGAGGAAAAACTCATCATGATCCATTAATACCACACGCATGCCCCACCTTCTCCAAAAACCAAGTGTACACCCCCTGGCAGATGGAGGGCACAGTGCCGAAAGCCCCTGACCTAGGAGGAGGACGGCCTCCTTGGATTCCAGTGGCTTCTGGGACCCTCCGGAAATAGATGTTCCCAGCACACCACCAACAATATCATCAACAGAACATGAGGGAGAAAGAGAGCAGGGCAGTTGCACATACATAGACATAAGAGTAGAGCCTGACTTCTTGGGAGACAGAGAGTCTTAATTGCCTTATCCTGTAGTACAGGCTGGGGAGTGCTTTTTGACTTCGGCTTCCAATTTCAAGCTGCAGCATTATTTAGTTTGATACAGACTTGATTAGGCATTACAATGTGTCCCTCTCTGAAGGAGCTTTGCGGCTGGCCTGCATCACTAGAGGACAGATTAACTTTGCAATCACGCTCCTTCTGAGACCCTTCAACTGTTTGTTTCACCCGCCGGAGACAATGTCAGCGCATGTTTGTTTGTGTATGGGGATTTTGTGGGAGGGGTTCTTATTAAATGAGCTCTACAGACACTTTTAGCGGCCCTTATTAAAGGATATGACCACAAGATATCAAAAGGATATGAGAATTTAAAAAAACTATGTTCACTCCTCAAAACATGCAGACTGTAACAGAAATACATACTTTACAAGCAGTGTTGGTGAATTTTCTGTATAAAAAAATGGTACTTAACATTACATATTTTGCAAGGTGTGAATTTAGTGTAACCTAAATTTAAAAAGTAACATGTTACATGTTAGCCTACTTTGAAAAACTAATCTGATTACTTAAGATGTGCTAATGTTTTACATTATTGTCTCCTAAGAATGACTAGATACGTTACACATTTAGCTGACAGTAATGCAAAAGTAATTTTCTTTCGTAAGAGTAAAGGTGTTACATATTTTGAATTTTTTTTGTGTTACTTTAAAAAAACAATTTGATTACAGTAGTGTTTCTCATAAAAGTGACTAAATACGTTACATCTTTATTTTTTCTAACCATCAACTATGTGACTATGTTCTGGGGCAAGGGGTGACTTTTCAATTGCATTTGTTAGCTAATAAATTAATAGAAAATGGCGTAAACTTGGTGTAAATTCAATGCGTCTATGTGTAATGAACATTACTTGTACTGTGTTGCAGTCTAAATTGCACATGAGCAACTGTAAAAACCAGCCATAAAATAGCACTGACTGTGTGCAACACTTGGGCTCTACCAGATGATTACTGCCTGATTATTTCAGTACCAATCAGAAAAGTGTTGAGTGGTCTAAAGCACGTATCTGTTAATCTGAAGGTCACTGGTTCGAGCCCCACAGCCACCACCATTGTGTCCTTGAGCAAGGCACTTAACTCCAGGTTGCTCCAGGGGGATTGTCCCTGTAATAAGTGCACTGTAAGTCGCTTTGGATAAAAGCGTTATGCGTAAATGTAAATGTTTACACTTGTATTGCCTGAAGATGGGATTGCACCTGAGCTTGTGTGTGTGTGTGTGTGTGTGTGTGTGTGTGTGTGTGTGTGTGTGTGTGTGTGTGTGTGTGTGTGTGTGTGTGTGTGTGTGTGTGTGTGTGAGTGAACAGACAGAACGTATTGGGTGGAGTTCTTATATCAGATTTTATGTATTTTATGAGTATAATGATGGAGCTAGATCCAGTTAGAAAAAGAATCAGATAACCCGGTCCCTGTCCGTCACTACAGCACAGGCCAAAAACTAAATTTTTAACATCTGTCCATCCATCCACCTAGCCATCCCATGAACACCATGGCCCCACAGTACACAAACCCCATGCCCCGCCATCTCCAATTCTCTTTCTTTCCGCTCCCACTCTATGCCTCTCCTGGAGCAAGTCGGACCCTGTTTGAAGGTGACATGAAGCATTTATAAGGCGAGAGAAGCAGAGCAGGAAAGAGAGAATAAAGAAGAATTGGGAGAGAGTATGTGTGTGTGTGTGTGGATGGTTAATAATTTCTGTGCACCACTCTTGGCCCTGGATTTTCTTTTCTTTTTTTGCTGGTGCTGAGAGAGACCTCTTCCCCTTCAACTCCAACCAAGCTACACCACAACAACAAAGATGCACACCTATCAGAGCAGCACACACATATTTGAGGACGGGCAGATGGATGATTAAATACACGCTGTGGCTGTAGCGTGGAGAACTTTACCTGGGGACTGAGCCGACGAGATATAACATAAGGTTAACTGATATAGTTTGGATATGGCAAGTGTTTAGACACAGTTTGGGAGTAACTTCTGTCTCTCTGCCAGTGCTCTAACACACATGCACACATATACACATGTTAATCTAGCTATCAAAATAGGGCTATTTATTATGGACTCCTATTGTTTTTATATTAAGATAACTATAAATACAGACTAACCTTAATATAAATTTATATTTAGTAATTTAGTAGAAGCTTTTATCCAAAGCGACTCACAAATGAGGAACATAGCAGCAATTTGTCATACAAATGACAACAATATCTGCAGTATTGCACTGCCAAGTTCTCAGAGTAGCTGAAGTATAGGAGCTTGCGCAGAAGAAAGAGACAGATGAGGAGAGCTTTTTATTATTATTATTAAATAGTAAGTGCAATTAGTGTGGAGTGGTTAAGTGCTCAGGGATTAGATTTGTTTTCAGCAGGTTCTTGACATTTATTCCTATGCCTACATACTTTGTACATTTAGATATGAATACATAAATACCCTCACATACGTGAATGGTAGCAGGCAGGTGCTTCAAACATTACGAAGAAGAAAAAAACACATGCTGCCATTGCTTGCACTAGAGATAATATTTATTAAAACAATAATGTTTCTGTCACATTTGTAGCGCATGACAAAAATGTTGTAGTTTCAATAAATATAGGATTTCTTGCAAAGTCACATGTTTGAAAGGTTATGTAATACTTTTTCCTTCTTTCAACACATTTTTAATTTAGGAATATTTTTTTTCTTTGAAGACATCCCCAAATTTAGCTAACCGAGTCTCAAATGTATAGCTTAGTAGGGTTCCCCCCCACCCCCACACAGACACACTTCCATACATGTGGCCTGAGTCGTCTCTCCTGACACGACACAACAAAACACTCAGCCAAGCACTAGAACATTCACACACTAACGTACACACAAAGATCTTCTACCTCTGAGTCACAGACTCTCTCAAAGACACTCAAAGTCTAAAATATGCACAACTGGCAGAATTGGCTTTTAGAAAGAACAGGCTTACAAATGTAAATCAGAATATCTGTGTTTTCCTACACATATTTTCACAATTTCAGTATACATTTCAACATATGGGTTTTATAAACTTGAGCTTATACAGTCAGACAGGAGGGTGAGAAGTGATGTGAGGTGAACGGAGAGAAGCCGGAGAGTAATAATCACTCTTTGCCTCATTCAGTTCCTATGGGAGATTCTTGAATACAGGAGCAGCCCTCCAAAAAAACACATGCTAAATGAACTGCACACAATGGAAAACCTGACTTTTAACCAACAAATGAACACATCGTAGACAAATGCCTGTTTTGTAAATGACATTATTACGCTCCTTTTCTTTTTCCCTCCCCTTTTTTTTCCCTTTGTGAGCGTATATGTGTGTGTTCGAGCGCTCTGAAACGAAGAGTGACTTTAATTGTTTCTTCAGTATAGCCCTGCTGTTTGCACGGGTTATTATCCTCAGCTTTGCGGGAGGGGGCAACTTGCTGTTTGACAGGGAATTAAATGAAGAAAAATAAGGAAAACAGGGCTGACACCGGGAACAAGGACTTGTCTTTTTTGGAGGTCAGGTGGGCTAGCATAATGGAGGGTCTTTTACAATGAGGGGCTAATTCTGTCTAAGCCCGAAAAGGCTTCTATGCCAGGTTAAAGACTAGCCTCGGGATAAAGCGAGGAAGCTTCACGCCTCAAAATCAATTTATCAAGGCATTACTAACCCAAGACAGCAAGCGCTGGTTTCTCCGAGCACACATAATCTGTCCATGATGAAACAGCAGACTTAAACATGGCTGGTGGACCTTCGCTATCATTACTCATGTTGGTATCCTTAGAACTCGTTACTTTAATTGATAAGTGAAGGGTCGCAGTCATTTTTGTATTACTTTGGCAAATCAATTACACCTCCTTATTCTTCAACATAACTGTCTGGAAGATCTAAAACAAGGTAAAGCCAGACGTTGTGACATTTGATGAACTCAGTATATTACTCCAAAAGTTTCATTTTGCAGAGTCAACCTCTGTGTTCAAAAGGGCAAGGCTGCTCATCTCTCTAAGTGTATCTTTGTTTTAACAGTTTTGTTCTTGCTGGTGGAAAACTTTTTTAGGCCTTGTGAAATCGATAGGTTCAGCTCTAGAGAGAATGGGAGCCACAAGCGCTCAGGCGATTCCTATGTGCGTGGGCACATGCACATAGGCAGGCACATACAAACACACACATTCCGTAGAGCTTTAGTGGAAGTATTCCACCTCCGGCTACACCAGTCCTTCACTGGTCTTGTGAGGCTCCCTGGTCACTTGGCCATATGAGGGCAAATGAACTGGTGAGGGGTCAGAGGGGACTCTGTGGGGTTCAGCAGGAGTCAAATCAGCACCAGCACTCCTCATTAATGACCTCTGCAGGCCTTCATCACCACCTCCAAAAAGCACAGGCGAGGAGGGCCCAAAGCCTGTCCAGCAGGGAGAGAGCCCAATAAATATATGCATCAGACAGGTGTGGAGAGTGGACTTAATTGCCCCCTTTCCTTATGTTTAATGTACAGCCCAACGAGACAGGGCAGGGTTGTACACAGCAAGGAGAGGAGAGGATAAATCTCTGATTATCAGACTCTTGTCCATAAAGAGACTGAGGCCTGATAGACACCTATACTTCTTACAATTACAGCAAAAGTTGAAAACACACGTTTTCTTCGCTATCTAAATGGGTTGCACCCCTACAAAATTTGGGCAATGATACCCATGTATGAAACAACATCTACCAATACGGATTGTTTGGTGGTTCTGCTTTTTTATGCTATCTTGTTTTAAATCAATTAATTAATTATACAACTTAATAAAACAAAATAAATTTAAATATTACCTTTATTCTCAATATCTCTAAATGTGTTCCAGACAGTTGTAAACAAAACAATGAATCAAAAAGCACATTATTAACGCATATTAAAGGGATCGTTCACCCAAAAATGAAAATTCTCTAATCATCATTTACTCACCCTCATGCCATCCCAGATGTGTATGATTTTCTTTTTTCAACAGAACACAAATTAAGATTTTTAGAAGAATATTTCAGCTCTGAAGGTCCATACAATGCAAGTGAATGTGATTAGACCTTTGTAGCTCCAAATATCACAAAGGAAAATGGTTCAATCCATTTCTTCAGAAGCAATACAATGTGGGTGTGGGTGAGAAATAGATCAAAAGTCCTTTTTTACTCTAAATCTTCACTTTTACATCTGAATATCACATGTGGTGCCTGTTTAGTTTCACTTTCACATCTGAAAGTGAAAGTTCCAAAAAGGACTCAAATATCGGTCTGTTTCTCACCCACACCTGTTATATCTCTTCTGAAGATATGGATTTAAACACTGGATTCTTTTGGATTACTTTTACATTTCCTTAATGTGATTTTTGGACCAACAGAGCTGAGATATTATTCTATAAATTCTTCGTTTGTGTTCCGCAAAAGTAATGCACATCTGGGATGGCATGAGGTTGAGTAAATGATGAGAGAATTTTCATTTTTGGGTGAAATATCCCTTTAACTGAATTACAAATGATGATGCTTATTCCTTTTAGCAGCATCCATTTTAGCTTTAGCAAACTTGAATTGTGAAAAATGGTGCCAAAAACAAAAAAACATCCAGTGAGTGGCAATTCTAGGTACGGAAACGCCTTGTTGATGAGAGAGGTCAACGGAGAATGGCCAGACTGGTTTGTGCTGACAGAAAGGCTGCAGTAACTCAGATAATCCCTCTGTACGATTGTAATGAGCAGAATAGCATCTCAGAATGCACAACATGTTAAACCTTGAGGCGGATGGACTACAAAAGCAGAAGACCATGTTAGCCAAGTTACAGAAAGCTGAGGCTGCAGTGGGTCTACAATTTGTGTACCTCAGCAGATATCAAGATTAGTCAGACCAGGCAATGATTTTCCAATCATCTACTGTCCAGTTTTGGTGCGCCTGTACCCACTGTAGCCTCAACTTCCTTTTCTAAGCTGACAGTAGTGGTACCCGGCAGGATCTTCTGCTTCTGTAGCCCAGCCACCTCAATATTCGATGTGTTGTACATTCAGAAATGTTTTTCTGCATAGAACTGTTGTAATGCATGGTTATTTGGGTTACTGTCACCTTCCTGTCAGCTTGGACCAGTCTGGCCATTCTCTGACCTCTACATTAACAAGCCGTTTTCACCCACAGAACTGCCGCTCGCTGGATGTTTTTTTGTTTTTCGCACCATTCTCTTTACACTCTAGAGACTGTTTTGCATGAAAATCCCAGGAGATCAGCAGTTACAGAAATATTCAAACCAGCTCGTCTGGCACCAACAATCATGCCACAGTCTAAATAACTGAGACAACATCTTTCTCCCATTCCTGACAAATATCTGCCTGATTTTATACATTACACTGCTGCCACATGATTAGCTGATTAGATAATCGCATGAATAAGTAGATGTACATGTGTATCTAATAAAGTGGCTGAGAGTAAATATATAAAAAAGAATCTGGACAATGTCCAATGTTTGGCCGATATGTCAGTGCATCTCTATACACTAGCCCAAAAACTAAAAGAAAACTTTTTAAATATTTTTGGAATATCTAAAATGAAAACAATTACAACAGTTATTTGCTTTATTTATAAATCAATTTTCCAATTGAGGACATACCTGAATATCACCAAAATGAGGTTGTCAGATTTACTGTATATCAGTTTTTGGGAAAATGTTTGATCTGATCCACTCCAACCTCATAAGAACTGCTGATCAACAGTGTCACAGGCCTAAATTCTAAAACTACCCCTATTTTAGGTCATCAAACAATGTTCTTACTGTAAAAGAAAGCTTTCAAGACATGCTCAAACGTTATAAACATCCCAAAATATGCTTTCTAAATAGTACAGACAAAAGTCCTCGCAACCCTCTGCAGACTAGGTGAAAATAGCTGCCATGTTTTATCTACATGGGTATGAGCAGCTTTGAGAGACTCTTTTTCTTCACATTGTTCCAGCACGTTTTAATCTGCCCTCTGCAGCAGCCCAGTCCGGGTTCCAGAGCGAAGCATCTTAGAACGGCTGCAATCCTCCGGGAAGGCCTGACAGGGGAGCCTTTGCTGGCAGGCTTAGTGGGGAAGGGAAGGGGGGCGATGGGAATGTCAAATGCACAAACAGAATTAATAACAGCAGTCGTCAAAGCGACGCTTTCTCTTTAGAAGTGAAGCGTGGCATGGAGCGGGTCCGCAGTGAGCGCCGGTTCCGGGCCACTGAACCCAGGCCTTCTGATAAAGCATGCGGCTAAGCCGGTACAATAGCAGAGCCAATGACTGAGCTCTTACATTAAGACAGATTCTTCCCCACAAAACTAGCAGGCAGGCTGCTGATAAGGAGTTGTCACTGGCAGACACGAACTGCCCACCAGGGAAAAACAACCATCCAAACCAGTCCCATTTTCCTCCCACCCTACACCCCATCACAGACAAATTATGCTACAATCTCCTCACCAACAGGGGTCACTGCAGAGAGAGGACAATGGACACAGATAATTGTTTTAAAAAACATTTAAAAACAAGTTTGTCTTTTAACATCACAATATCAGCTACATCAACAACCAAAGGCAGTCATTATAAAAAGACCCCAGCTGCTGTCAAACTGTGCACAATTACTTTTTTCTGTTCCTGATGAAATACTTTGAGTTGTTTAAATAATTGTTCATGCTGTGAAGTCAATGGAAACCAAAAAAGAAAGAGCGTAAAAATCAATTTTGTGGTTCATCTCCCATTACCTCAAATTCACACCCTCTAACAGTCAACACATAGAGACGCAAGCACCAAAGTGACTAGAACACTTATCTCACTCTCTATCCTCACATAAACCATCTGGAACGGACAATAAAATCCTTATTAGGATTCCACATCTTCAGCTTCACTTTATTTTCACTAAGCAAAAACTGATGCAGGATTAGGAAAGTCTACCAAAAAGCAAAGTCAATACAACAGAAATGTTAACCCAATATTGACTACAAATTATTCTCAACAATCCATCGTTTATAAATGCGTAACAGATGCGACAGGGTGATTAACTGCACACAAATGGAAGCATAACACAAATCAAAACATGAAATGAGAAATACAAATGGGAATGCGTAAGAATGCTGGGGGGTTCTGCAGCCCTATGGTAACTCAATTCAACATTTTACAGCAACCCACTGACCAATGAAACTTCTGTGCCATTGCCAAAAACCTAGATGACAATAAAAAAAAAGCCATTTCATGTTAAAACCAGATGTTGCCAGAAAGGGAGGAAAGCAAAGTGATAAAAAAAGATCAACACAACCACACATTATAGCTTCATTTCCTCTTTCTTAACCTCTGATGTCTAACGCAGTTCTACTACAAACCACAACGTAAGCCCAGTGTTTCAAACAATACTCTTGAAATCACAGAACAGAAAACCTCTGTTCAGTGGTAGATCAGATCGGCGTCAGATTTCTTTAAAGTTGAAGAAATGCGCACCTTGAAGTCTCACACAAGAAAATCAGATCAACGAGATTACTTAAACACACCTGACACATTATAGAAGATCTCATTTGAATTACAAATATTTTCAAAATGGCTTATTTGCTCATATCCAATTGTCCCAGCAACAAACAAAATATAATGCTGTTGTTTTGCAAATCTTAATAAGGAAGTCTCGTTTTCTTCACAGTCCCTCAGTAGTTCAAATGCATGTTTTCAAATTTACATTCAAAACAGTAAGTAATTACCCAATTCCCAATCCAAGCCCTTGCTAAAGGATACACTCGGCAGAAAGGAACAACAAAAGCTAACTGCATTCTTAAAAGACATTTCAACATTGAGTGAAACAGCAGCATACACACACATCCATATTCCAACATACACAGAAAGACACTGGTGGCGATGGGTAGGCAGGAATAATGTCATTAGCTCTTGATTTCTTTTTCAGCAAGCTCCATACAAGCATTACTCAAATGTTTCTCCCTTTAGAAGAATTAAAAGTCCAATTTGATTTGACTGACTGTAAACAATGCTACAAATATGGAAATACGTGCCCTCGCTGTCTCCCTTTCTGTTGTGTGCATTCATCCCCCTCTTAATGTCCTGCAAATGAAGGGGATTTATTAATGTGTAATTAAGTAATAATTATCACTACATAATGTATGAAACACTCATGGGGACGGTGGAGATATGAAACAGGAATGCCACGGCCGAGCACTCGGTGCATAGACAAACATTAAAAAGGGATTAATTGAGAGAAATAATATTTTGATAAGCGCAGCTCTCTCTTCCCCTCTGATGAACACTCGCTGTCTTTTTCCTCTCTAAATAATCTCCCTCTCTCACAGTTTCTAATGTAATGTGATGTGAGAGCATGACTTCCTTCTCTGGAAAAGAATCCCTGGTCTGATGTGATGGGCATGTGTTAGTTCACTGCACATGCTTTCTACAGTCATAAACACCTGCAGATTTGAACATACAAGCAGAAAATAATGACAAACAAGCTTAACCTCCAGATGAGCAAGCTAATACACCAGACACCGTGGCATTAAAAAACACAAATCATTTTGTGCTAACCATACTCTAACATCTTGCCGGTGCTCCTCTAATGCATACCAATGAAAGCTAAAGGTGCTGGGCTGAGATAGGGACAGTGTGAGCCTCCGTTCAATATTTAATTGGCCTCTGATTGACGTGCATCGCTGAGTCAATACAATCACTGTTTACCCCCAAACCCCTTTGCTGCAGCAGGCGAATGAAAAAACTGCAATAGTGCAATCTAACCGTGTAATTCTTGACAACAAAATATTTGCTTTGAAATTGCCTTTTTAGATATTGATATTGAAAAGAAAAAAACATATTTAATGTTTGGAAAAAAACTGTAATATGATTCATATTTAAATATAATTTCCCCATTACTTGTGAATGTGAATATTAAAACCCTGTCAAAATCATCAACTTATTGGTTACTGGCTTGTATATAGACTGCTCTCTTACTCTCTCATAAATAACTCAACAACAATGTTTAGGATCGATCTGTAATCAGCAGGTTTCTGTCAATATTAAATATCTTTATTAAAAATGACTGAAGAATGATTGTTAAAATTATTTATTACCCACTTCTATCCATGCAAACCTATGACCATTCCCCACCGCTTATGAGGAACCTCTGCAGATTGTGGCCATTAATTAAAACAAAAAACGGGTTATTATTTGGGGGAGGGGGTACTAATATGGGCCACATGGCCACCCGAAAGCCCATCTGGTTTCTATTGGGGTGAGGGTGCCAAGTGATATCTCGACCGGCAGCACAATATTTGCTGCACATTACTGATGGGCATGACAAAATAACAGCAGGCCTTTATTGGTCCTAAATTCACCTGCCTGTGTGTCGAGTCTTGTAGGAGGGGTGTGAATGAGATGGGTCTGTGTGTGTGACTGAATCTGTCATGGCAGTCACGACCAGGAATAATCAGTAAAGAGGGGGGAAACACCAAACTTAAAATTTGGTGGTGGTGGGGCTCCAAAATGTGTGTTAAATAAACATTTCAAATTATGCAGTATTAGGCTATAAGAGAAGTAACATACTTATTTAACTAATGTGCATCTATTAAAAAAAGTTGCTCAGAGGTTACGGTTGAGGACAAAAATGTCCACGTCAAAAAACTGCCATAATAATATTATGTAATAATATTATTTCCCACTTTCAATTAGATAATTTTTTTAACCAACATAAGTCCTTATCTTAACTACTGTCATTCATTTTCAGGATTTTAATCTTTTAAATGCCAGTTTGCTTACATAATGCCATTGTTGTTCTTTTATGAAAGAAAAGAACAAAATTGAGTTATTTTCCATATACTAAATACTAAGGGGAATTTATTATTATTTTTGTATTATCAGTCAATGATTAGCAACAGAGGACATAAAAGTCAATGTCAAATCATTGCCATAAAAATTTTATATATTAATATTATTTTCCAATTTCACTGACTTTTTCAGTCCTGATATATACATAATTACCAAATATTCATTAATTTTCAGGATTTTAACCCTTTAAATGCCAGTTTGTTTACATAATGATACTGTTGTTGTTTTTACACACACACACACACATTTCTCAATACACACATATAAACCCACTCTGACATTCATACAAACACACCCACAAAATTTTAACTGCATAATGTATTCAATTGGCCTGCAGTGCTCTATAATACAGCTAACAGAAAATAGGAAAAAAGCATGTTTTTGCTCCATAGGCTAAAAATGAGAAAACTGGCACCACCTGGTGGAAAATATAAAACATTAAATTTTAAAGCCAGGGCTCTGGAATGAAAGCATAGTATCATAGAATTCAGGATTTTATGCTTTAATAGAAATGGAATCAAATATTGCAGTTTTAATTGGTTTCAATGGGGACATTTTTGTCCTGAAGATCCTGAGTGTAACTATTTTTTGTACACAGTGTATTATAGATGCATTATAGGAACTATGGTTGAAATATGATAATTCCCCCAAAAATACACATCTTTGTCTAAATTTATGCTGTTGGCATTAACAAAGCCAAAATGATTGAGAAAATAAAAATGAAAAAGACCAAAATGTCCCGAAGGTCGCACATTGGTTAAATCTATGTGTGACATTATGCAAATTATAATCACTTGGTAACACATAAACATATTGACATTATTTAAATATATATATTTTAACAAATAAATAATACAAATTAACTTTAAAGTAAACTCAAGCACTATTTCAGTTTTACAGGTAAACACAGCAACTTTTCTTACATTGGGAACTTACATTGCCAACCACAGAACTGCTGGAACATCATAATTAAAGAGTTTCTTTTTTATTATCTTCCCATGCATGAAGCCATAACTCTCAAAAGTGTCACTATTCAAAGCAAATGTATTAAATCGACGAATGTCACAATCCCCGCCAGTTTCTGATTGGTCATGTGAGTTGTTCCCTCTTGTCTCCATAAAAAAACCCTGAAAGCTTACCTTTAACGGAGCGCGGTTTGGCCTGCTTGCGTCTAGACATCTCCGTCTTTTTTTTTCTTCTTTTAGTGCGTATTTTGTCCTTTCGGTTAAGTGACGAAAGGTTACACACAAATACTTCTGAGAATTCTTCACGTTGCCTGTTGCAATGCGGCAACTTCAGTCTCGATAGTCCAGAAGCATTCAAAGGAAGAGAGAGTAATGGAGCAATAGAGAGGCGCAGCAGCGCCCGGATATTCCAATGATCGAACTTCTCCAGACGCTCGACTCAACCTGTAGATTTAAGAAATAACTTGCGCGTTTTCGCCAGATCGAAACGCGAACGCTCTTTTGTTCCTCCGTAACGGCAGACGCTGACGGCGGTGCGGGCACACACGCGCAGAGTTTCGAGCCCAAATTACAGCATTGCGATCACACCTGATCAGTGACGAGAGGTGCCAATACTTCCCGATAATGTGGCAAAACCACTTAAACAATGTTTAGGTGTTGGTTTTTAATATATACCTCCAGCGTGCTCCTCTCGAGATTCTGTTTTTGCAGTTGTCGGAACTGTCTTTTTTCGGCGTGATCCCGCGAACGCCGAAACGCCCTCTTTGCGCTGTTATTTCTCGGAAGGTGCCACTCTCAATGCCATTTTTACCTGCGGGGATTTTTTTCCTTCTTGTTTATCCCCCCTATATCCTAAAAGCCGTAAATATTTCTAGTTGCTATCTTCTCTCTCCCTTTTTCTTTGTCCTGACTCTGGTCTTCCCTCCGCCTCCCGATCCGACTGCTGGCGGGGCTGCAGCGCAGATACACATAATAAAGCCAGGCTTGGCTGGAAATGTAGCCGTGTCCCAGCAGGAGGATGTGAGAGTAGGGTCCCGGCGGGGGAGCGCTCTGATCCCGCAGGGAGCTCTGCACAGCCTGGGCTGAGCAGACAGAGAGAGCCAACAGCACCAAACCATGGTCAGCCATGGAAACTACAGCTTAACTTGGAGCACGGATCGGGGCCAAAACACGGAGCTTCGAGGAAACTCTACAGCTGCAAGAAAAAAGACGGACTGGATTCATTTTTGTTGCGGTCCTTGCCCTCTTTACGTCGTGTGCTCGTGCCATCGTTTTGGGTTCACTCCAGCGTTTAACTGTCCAGTGGATATTATGCCATTATGAGTGTTTTGGGGTATTCGCCTTTTAACCTTTACGTTGATCTTTTTGTTACGTCTTCTATTAGTTACATTATTTGAAGTTTTTCAGCTAATAAATGATGTAAAGATGTGTTTTACATGATTTTTTTTTTATTTTTTTTATATAGCCTATGACGAGAAGTGCAGTTTTTTATCAACTTAAAAAAAAAAAACATGTGTAGAGCCTACATGTTTATTGGCTGGGTTAGGACTTTTCAGTGTCCACACCGTCTGCCCAGTTATAGAAACAGAATAATTTAGGCAAAAATCGACCTAAGAAATCACGTGCGTTTTGACGGAGCTGCTCGGCTGTTGTCATGGATAACATGGTGGGGCTTGCTTCAGCGGGATGTCCCGCAGATTGAGCCTGTCACCCCGTCGAGCCACTGAGCGGCCTTAAAAATGTAACCCCCCCCCTGCGGAGGACCAGGGCCCCTCTTGTGTCGTCTGAACTCCCCCTGAAACGAGCCCTTAAAAGCGCTTCTGACGTCCAGAGAGAGAGAGAGAGAGAGAGAGAGAGAGAGAGAGAGGCCGCTGGCACGAAGGGGCGAAAGCTCACGGCAGCGGTCCACTTTTTCTTGGATAAATTCAGAGGAAAATACCCCACATAACAAGCTCCTTCAGGGTCAAGGACAGCCGAGACTTGAATGTCTTGAAAGAGTGGCATTGTGAGATCACATGCAAGCGATTACACCCACTGTCATCTCTTCACGGATTTGCATTTTTCTTTTGCAACAACGAACAGTTTAGAATAAAACTTACAAGACATGTGGATGGAATTAATTAAGACGCTGGAGAAAAAGAGGTGTGAACTGCAAATGTGGTGGTCCTGATTGGAATAGACACTGTTGCTATTTTAGGAAGATTTTAATGAGTGGCAATTTTTTTTTTTAGCTTGGATGATTTTATGCCATTGTAAAGATTTTCTAGAAGAAGAAAAAAATCTTAAATGAAACGTGTAATGCATGCTGTTGCATCTCAGATGTGTACAGTTTATTGCCATTATAATTCAACATTTGTTTACTTAATTCAAATGGCCTTGATATTGGCTAGGATAGTTCTCATCACAGCAGGGATGGTTGTCAGTTGGCGCCCTTGCATTTATTCATGCACCAATTATTTAAAATTTAGCAATAGCTCAGTATCGTTTTGTCCTTTGTCCCTTCCTTCCCTCTCCCTCTGTACATAGGTATGCTATTCTTGTGTGACTATCATCCATTGGACTGTACAGTCCCAGAAAGCACTCTTAAACACTCCCCCATTGTACTGTCACAAGCCTGGAGAGTTCATGTTATATTTATGTTGCTTACAGCGTATTCTCTCTGTTCTGTTCAGCTGAACTCACGCCAACTCCGCCAGGTCCCCCCTCCACAGACAATGTTACATCTCATTGGCTTTGCCCTAGATAGGCTATTTTTGTTTGAAATAATTAGACATAACTGATTTAAATACTGCAAAGCCAACACTCTTTGTCCCGTTGGCAAAGTGTATGAGCATCATGCTTAAAAGGGTATGGGACACAGGAAGCAAACACTTCTTGTTGCATTTTTGTCAAACAGGCGAGATTTACAAGACATCCATTTAAAAGTAATGGATCTGAAGCAGATCCCAAAAATGAACTATTTTGTTACTTTCGGGACACTGTTATGTGTCGTTTTAAGAGATAAAGTGACGTTTCCTGCCCTGATAGAGTCCACTGCAAAAAAAAGATTTGTTGAGCAAACTTTAGAGTTTAGAGTCACTTCTCAAGAACTGTCTTAATAATTGTCCTTAGTAACATTGCTTTGTTTTGTCAGTGTGAATTTGTTTGTTCACTAAATCCCCCCCAAAAATGTGCGTGACCTACTCATTTCTTGTTTAAGCAACTATCAATTTGCAATTCAATCATTTTAATTTAGTCAGATCGATAGATAGATAGACAGATAGACAGATAGACAGATAGATAGATAGATAGATAGATAGATAGATAGAAATAAAAGAGTGACAGACAGACAGACAGACAGACAGACAGATAGATAGATAGAAAAGATGACAGACAGGCAGACAGATAGATAGATAGATAGAAAAGAGTGACAGACAGACAGACAGACAGACAGACATATAGATAGAAGAGTGACAGACAGACAGATAGATAGAAGAGTGACAGAAAGACAGACAGACAGATAGATAGATAGAAGAGTGACAGACAGACAGATAGATAGATAGAAGAGTGACAGAAAGACAGACAGACAGACAGACAGACAGACAGATAGATAGATAGATAGATAGATAGATAGATAGATAGATAGATAGATAGATAGATAGATAGATAGATAGATAGATAGATAGAGTAGATAGATAGATAGATAGATAGATAGATAGATAGATAGATAGATAGATAGATAGATAGACAGAAGAGTGACAGAAAGACAGATAGATAGATAAGAGAGACAGACAGACAGACAGATAGATAGATAGATAGACAGAGTGACAGAAAGACAGATAAGAGTGACAGACAGACAGACAGACAGATAGATAGATAGATAGATAGACAGAGTGACAGAAAGACAGATAGATAGATAAGAGTGACAGACAGACAGACAGACAGACAGATAGATAGATAGAAAATAGTGACAGATAGATAGATAGATTGATTGCATTCAACGTGTATAGCAGCATAATCTAAGATTGCTCAAATATGCCATCACACAGCATTAATTCTCCTTGCTCCATTGTGGAGTTCCATATAAAGACGGCATTGAGCTTAAAACAGCATGTTTGTTTGTTACAGTGACCCAGACAGCCACTGTACGGTGGTGCTGATTCTGAGTGCACATGGCCACACAAGAGAGAGTTGGAGAGCGGGAACGCAGATTGAGGTTGACCGCTCGGCTGCACTTTAATGTTCCCACTACTTCATCAGTCCTGATTAGCCACCATAAAAATCTTGATTGAACATTACATTTTTGCTGCTGATTGTTTTCAAACCCTCTCAGGTGTTGGCGTGTTTAATGCCAGGATGCGCATCTGTCCTCACATCCCATTAGTTCGCTGCAGTGAGATGTCTGACTCTAAAAGGGGACCCTCTTCAGAACAAAAGCAATGCAGAACAAATTTCAGGCTTTTAGACTTAGCATGTCTTGTGCCAAATCCTCAATAACAAGCCCCCCACCGACCCTCTTTTCCCTGGCTCCTGCCCCAGACTTACACAAAGAAACACCAGCTTTGTGGACTTAGGGCATTAAAGCATAAAAAACAGCGGACAGAGAACAGGTTCAGAACACATGGCATAATGTGTAAAGATTGTCAGACTGCATGGTAAAGGTTTAGGTTTAACGTTTTCATGGCTGTAGTTGTAAAAGGGGAGAGAGAAAGAGAGAGATGAGCAATGGAGGAAAGGAGGCTGAGCTTCAGCAAAAACACTTTTCTGATGAGCTGCAACAATGCACTCACTCCCACGACATCAGATCTCTGCTGGGAGTCTCCTCCTAATTTCTTCCATCCATAATAAAAAGAGCTACATTAACAGTGCCATTAGAGCCAGCAATTTGTTTTATTCTCCACAGAAAGAGAAATGCTATCTGTGGCGGACAAACTTAACCCAATTAAAGCTCATTGTGTATGAGGGCCTTGCTGGGTCTTCAGCTGATGCCTAAGAACGAGGGCAGAGGCAGCCAACTTTGGGAGGAAAAGAGGAGGGAGAGGGGAAAACGAGAAAGACTGGAACACGTCTGGAGAATTAGGGAAAGTAGGAGGGAGACAAATGTGCTTTCAGGTAAAAGAGCGGAAGAGAAATTATGTTTTCTTGCTTTTTTCTCCCACATCACAATCCTCCCAAGATGGTTTCATTGAGGAATTATCCACAAAAGAGACAAACAAAAATGTGCAGAGTGTTTATCAGAATTACTCTTGAATAAATAACAAAGTCATTGGCATCAATGTATAATATTCAGATTCGAACTTGACAAAGAAATACAAAGCCACACATTCTGAGACACTCTCTCTCATACCCTCACATTTTTGCTGTTAATTGTTGTGATAACACCTCTCGATTACAGGGGTTTAATTATCAACATGTTGGGCTGTTAAACCGAGTACCTGGCACAGATCCTGGTAAACGGCTCAAGGTTCCTAATGAAGATCTCACTCACAGCAGCATACAGGAGCACAGTGTGGTGCTGTCTTAACAAAGAAGCACATTGTGTTTAGAGCCGACCTGGGTTTCTGTGAATTCTAACACAATAATGCCAAGAATATTCATAGTGATACATTTTGATTGATATCCAGTTGTGCAGCAATGGCAAGTGTGTCTCTACAGGATTAAAGTGATTATGTGCTATCATGGAATTGTAAAAGTAACTGAATTGCACGTTGTGGGACAGAAATGCATGGTGAAAGTAGGTTTCACTCTGTTTGCCTGGTAATCCGTCCATCTTCTAATGCATTTATCAGCTTTAGAAGAGCTTGTTTTTGCTCGCTTCCATAAAAAGGGCCAATCAACACCTCCCAGCTGGTGAAATGAAGCAGAACCAGTCTTCCATTACTTTGAGACTTGTTGGATACTTCACAGCTGCGGTCGAGTGTCTGTGATCAGAGCTTGGAGAGACAAACAGCTGTAAAACATGCCCCACTAAAGACATACACCCACACACTCAGTGTGTGCCATCAGCATATGACTATGCAGATTTATCCCCAACATTTGCCATCTCATGTTCTGCCTACAAAACCAAGCATTTATATATTTGAAGGAGTCTTCCATGAAACATTCCTGAAACCATGCCTGTATTTACTGTTCAAAAGGACTAGCTCTGAAGAACTCTTTTAAACTCTTTTATTAAAATATGTTGCATAAAATCAAATCAAAAGGCATGAATTATCTTGATATAAAAATCTTCATTTGAGAAGCATTTATTTATTTGAATTATCTAGTGTCTTATTTCAATATTTGTTTTTTAATATTCGTGAATCTATGTATTTGTCCACACACACAAACATTATGAAATGTGGAGTAAGCATTATTATCTTGCTCGATTCTAGGCATGAGTAGAAACTAACACTTCATAAATAGAATTTCATCTCATTATTAAATTGCGCAAGGAACAGCAGTTTCGCTGAGCCTTTGATTCATATTTTTTTATCAATTTATTTTACATGATAAAATGTTGTTTACTGTTATTGAGGAAATACATTTACGCTAGCTATGTTTTCCAGAGAACGAACCCCATGTTACGCTTCTGTATTAAACTTTTATCAAATTGCAACAAATGTTGCATTTGGTGTGTCTATTGGAACATTCAGATACAATGTAATGAAATTACGAAGTTTGATGAGCATAAGCGCAATACATTGAACATTTAACAGCTACGTTAAATGTAAGTTTCATAAGTCTATAGCTCTATCTAGTGGTTAAAATCATTTTACATGCAGATTCGCATCAAGGATTACATGCTTTGTGGATTTTTACTACTCTATTTTGCCCTCTCTGTGGTGATTAAGCAGTTCTCGCAAAAACACATAATACTTGAGACATTAAACATTTATATTAGACTGTAAATAGTATTATGATTGGCTTTCCCCTCTGCTGAGTGCTGATTCACAGTATTTAAAAGTTTCAATGAAAGAAATTATCAAGAAACTCTAATCGAGACTTGTTGAAAAGACCTTATTCAGAGTAGCGCCATATTTGTTTTTTGACGGGGGAAAATTTTCTGTTGATCGTTACAAATATTTATTACATTTATTAAAAATAACTTCCCCTCCCACCAAAAAAAAAAAATAATAATAAAAATATATATATATATATATATATATATATATATATATATATATATATATATATATATATATATATATATACATATACATACATACATACATACATACACACACACACACACACACACACACACACAGTATCTCACAAAAGTGAGTACACCCCTCACATTTTTGTAAATATTTGATTATATCTTTTCATGTGACAACACTGAAGAAATGACACTTTGCTGCAATGTAAAGTAGTGAGTGTACAGCTTGTATAACAGTGTAAATTTACTGTCCCCTCGATTGGTTAGCGGGACATTTCCAGAGTCTAATACTGATGCACAAGCAACCCTGGAGTAAACATAATTTGCGCTGTAAATGTATTTCCATGCTCTACATATATATATATATATACACACTCACCTAAAGGATTATTAGGAACACCTGTTCAATTTCTCATTAATGCAATTATCTAATCAACCAATCACATGGCAGTTGCTTCAATGCATTTAGGGGTGTGGTCCTGGTCAAGACAATCTCCTGAACTCCAAACTGAATGTCAGAATGGGAAAGAAAGGTGATTTAAGCAATTTTGAGCGTGGCATGGTTGTTGGTGCCAGACGGGCCGGTCTGAGTATTTCACAATCTGCTCAGTTACTGGGATTTTCACACACAACCATTTCTAGGGTTTACAAAGAATGGTGTGAAAAGGGAAAAACATCCAGTATGTGGCAGTCCTGTGGGCGAAAATGCCTTGTTGATGCTAGGTCAGAGGAGAATGGGCCGACTGATTCAAGCTGATAGAAGAGCAACTTTGCCTGAAATAACCACTGGTTACAACCGAGGTATGCAGCAAAGCATTTGTGAAGCCACAACACTCACAACCTTGAGGCGGATGGGCTACAACAGCAGAAGACCCCACTGGGTACCACTCATCTCCACTACAAATAGGAAAAAGAGGCTACAATTTGCAAGAGCTCACCAAAATTGGACAGTTGAAGACTGGAAAAATGTTGCCTGGTCTGATGAGTCTCGATTTCTGTTGAGACATTCAGATGGTAGAGTCAGAATTTGGCGTAAACAGAATGAGAACATGGATCCATCATGCCTTGTTACCACTGTGCAGGCTGGTGGTGGTGGTGTAATGGTGTGGGGGATGTTTTCTTGGCACACTTTAGGCCCCTTAGTGCCAATTGGGCATCGTTTAAATGCCACGGCCTACCTGAGCATTGTTTCTGACCATGTCCATCCCTCTATGGCCACCATGTACCCATCCTCTGATGGCTACTTCCAGCAGGATAATGCACCATGTCACAAAGCTCGAATCATTTCAAATTGGTTTCTTGAACATGACAATGAGTTCACTGTACTAAAATGGCCCCCACAGTCACCAGATCTCAACCCAATAGAGCATCTTTGGGATGTGGTGGAATGGGAGCTTCGTGCCCTGGATGTGCATCCCACAAATCTCCATCAACTGCAAGATGCTATCCTATCAATATGGGCCAACATTTCTAAAGAATGCTTTCAGCACATTGTTGAACTAATGCCACGTAGAATTAAGGCAGTTCTGAAGGCGAAAGGGGGTCAAACACAGTATTAGTATGGTGTTCCTAATAATCCTTTAGGTGAGTGTATATTGGATTCCTAATATCCTGGATTACCTAATAATTAAGAAAAGCAGCCAATAAGTGCCCAACATACATGGGAACTCCTTCAATACTGTTTAAAAAGCATCTCAGGGTGATACCTCAAGAAGCTGGTTGAGAAAATGTCTAGATTTCTGCTAAATCTTGGCAAAGACACACACAAACACACGCGCAGCCAAAAGTTTGGAATAATGGACATATTTTGCTGTTTCATAAGGAAATTGGTACTTAAATTCACCAAAGTGGCATTCAACGGATCACAAAGTATAGTCAGGACATTAATAAGATGAAAAATTACTTTTACTATTATAACATTTCCAAACTTTTTAAACTACTTCAAAGTGTTTTCATCAAAAAAATCCTCCACATGCAGTAATGACAGCTTTGCAGATCCTTGACATTCTGTCAATTTGTCCAGATACTCAGGTGACATTTCACCCAACACTTCCTGTAGCACTTGCCATAGATGTGGCTGTCTTGTCGGGCACTTCTCACACACCTTACAGTCTAGCTGATCCCAAAAAAGCTCAAAGGAGTTAAGATCCATAACACTCTTTTCCAATTATCTGTTGTCCAAAGTCTGTTTCTTCGCCCACTCTAACATTTTTTTAAAGTGGCTTTTTCTTTGCAGTTCTTCCCATAAGGCCTGCACACCTGAGTCTTCTCTTTACTGTTGTACATGAAACTGGTGTTGAGCGGGTAGAATTCAATGAAGCTGTCAGCTGAGGAAATGTGAGGCATCTATTTCTCAAACTAGAGACTCTGATGTACTTATCCTCTTGTTTAGTTGTACATCTGGCCTTCCACATCTCTTTCTGTCCTTGTTAGAACCAGCTTTGTCTTTGAAGACTTTAGTGTACACCTTTGTGTGAAATCTTCAGTTTTTTGGCAATTTCAAGCATTATATAGCCTTCATTTCTCAAAGCAATGATTGACTGATGAGTTTCTAGAGAAAGCGGTTTCTTTTAATATCAACCTTAAGACATGCCAATGAATCTATTGCATACTGTGGCAACTCAAATACAAACATAAAGACAATTAAAAAACAAATCAAAGCTTCATTTAATACACTAAATAGCTTTCAACTGTGTTTGACATAATGGCAAGTGATTTTCTAGTACTAAATTAGCAATTTAGCATGATTACTCAAGGATAAGGTGTTAGAGTGATGGCTGATGGAAATGGGACCTGTGTAGATTTGATCAAAAATGACTTTTTCTTTTTTTTAATTGTGATGGTGCTGTTTTTTACAGTAATGTGCGGACTATACGTTGTGATCAGTTGAATGGCACTTTGGTGAATTCATGTAACAATTTCCTTCTGAAACAGCAAAATCTGTCCATTATTCCAAACTTTTGGCTGCCAGTGTATATATTTAAATGTAACCTATGCAATTACACTTTGTGAAAATGCTGCATGTTATGGCACCCGTGCTAGCTTTTGATGCACTTTGCGGATGCTGGACAACTGTGCCCTGTAATTACATAATTTACTGCAGTTTGTGGTTCCTTTTTCTCATGATATCAAATAATTTAAATGTATATTTCTTATGAAAACAATTTCACTATACACAGAAAAGCACATTATAGTACACAAATTAATAAAAAAAAAAACACATTACGTAGGCTATATGGTAATTAAGGATAACGTGTTAACGTGAACATTACTACACTCATATTCGTTATACAGTGCTTAACAGTTTATTATGTAAGTATTAGTTTATTAATTAGAGTAATTTTCATAGTAGCCTAATGAAAGGAACATTAACAAGACCTATACATTTAAAAACATATTTAACATAGTTACCAAACCATGCCAGCAATAAACTTACCCTGAAATACATTTTGTAAATTCATGTGGGACTATAGACAATTTTTTTTACATATGCACTGTATATAACCGGGTGATACATAATAAAAAGATACATAATTTCCTAGCCATATGACTACTGACATCATGTACACTACGTATTATTATCAGGACCTTTGCTGGGAAGGAAATGTAGAGACCAAACCTCTTGGAACTTGTGGGGCTTTTCCACTGCATGGTACAACTTGACTCTGGTGGCTTTTTGGGGGTTTTCCACTGTGGACAGTACCTGGTACTTTTTTTTAGTACCACCTCGGTTGAGGTTCCAAGCGAGCAGAGCCAATGCTAAATGTGATGTCAAAACCCTGCAGATCAATGATTGTTCAGAGAGAATCGCCACTACCAGCATCACTGGATTTGTGACACGGGACATCAATCCACCAGTTTCAAAATTAGCAACAGCAATACCAGTATCATTTGTTCATGCGACTTTCTAATTGTAAAAAGAAATGGCTGAGCGCAAAACCACACCGTGGTCAATAAGCGAGGTGCAGACGGTCCACTCGTTAGTAGCAGAGGAGAGAATCCAACGAGAGCTGGATGGAGGGATGCAACTATGACGATCAGCCTATAATCCCACCCAGAAAAATAAAGTGAGCAGAGACGAACCGTAACGTGCAGTGGAAAAATGCCATAGTACCCCTGAACTAAGGTATTGATGGATTTCTGGATAAATTAATGTTCTTGAATAACATTCGATTCCATTCATTTTATTCAGCTTATTGATGGAAATGTATGTATTAACATTTGTAAAATAACAGGTGTAAAAGAAAATGCTAGTAGGGTGAAAACTTTTCTGAAGTCTCTTTAGGGTGAGGATAATCTACTGCCCCTTGTTTGATTGTGTCTGGTGTGGATATTCTGAAAAGAATACTCACCTTCTTAAGCTGTGTGACTTTCTTTTTTTAGTGGAACACAATAAGACATGTTAGGTGGAATGTTAGCCTCAGTCACTATTCACTTTCATTGTATGAACATAAATTGGTACGATGAAAGTGACTGGAGCTAACATTCGGTTTAGCATCTTTTGTGGAGGAAAGAAAGTCATTTAGGCTGAGGTTGAGAACATGAGAAAATTCTCATTTTCGGCTTAACTTCTTTAATTCATTGAAATGTATTCAACCATTGCACTGAGGCCACTTCTGCTAAAACACAATTTGGTAAGATCAATGCATACCACTGAAATGTTTGACATTTATTCTAAAATTCATTTACAGCTGCACAAGGGAGAAAAGACAAAGATAACACCACAAATTTTAAACACCTCATGAGAACCAGATAGTATTGCCAAAAAAAAAAAAAGATTACAAAACTTAAGACAGTTTAAGTCAAAATGTATCCTACATTTGCAATCAGATGTCCTGAGAGAATCAAGGGAGCAAGCGTCGCAGGGGACGTGGACTTGAACCTAGCCAAACAAGAGTTAACAAGAGCATTAAAAATGTCCAGACCAAATTCTTTTCTCTAAATACCATTAGTCATAATGCAAAAAACTGACCTGTTGGGGCTCCCATATGAAGGCTCTTAAGTGAAGGCGGTGGTGCCCTTGGACCACGGGGGCCATTCTGCAGTGGGGTTGTACAGAGCATTGGTCTTTGCACTGAATGAGACCCCGGATGCGGCAACAGCCCTTGAGGGGAGTGGAAACCACGAGGTACATGGTCAAGAAGAGGGCTACGAGTCGGGGCTGAACCGCGTGGAGATGCTGGGCCTAGAAGTGGTTGTGGTTTGTCAAGAGCATGAGGGGCAGATAGCCCTCTAGATGGTTGGGAAACAAATGAAGGTCCATGAGAAACTGCGGGTGCACGTGTGGGCGAAGGACCTTGGGGGGCAGTTGATCTGTGAGAAGATGGCTTAAGAGTGTGCAAGGAAAGCAGAGGTGGTGGTTTTGTCTTGGGATATGAGCCTGGAAACACAGGGAACACTGTATTTTCCAAAGATATTAAGCGGCTTTAAAGTCAGCTTAAACAACTGAATGGATTCAATCATTTTTAATCAACCCTTAAGACGTTCCAAACATGTCTAACCTTTTTTTTCCATGGAACACAAAATGAGATGTTAGGCAGAATGCCAGTCTCAGTTACCATTCACTTTTTGTTGCATCTTTTTTTTTTCCCAATCAATGTAAATTATACACTCACCTAAAGGATTATTAGGAACACCATACTAATACTGTGTTTGACCCCCTTTTGCCTTCAGAACTGCCTTAATTCTATGTGGCATTGATTCAACAAGGTGCTGGAAGCATTCTTTAGAAATGTTGGCCCATATTGATAGGATAGGATCTTGCAGTTGATGGAGATTTGTGGGATGCACATCCAGGGCACGAAGCTCCCGTTCCACCACATCCCAAAGATGCTCTATTGGGTTGAGATCTGGTGACTGTGGGGGCCATTTTAGTACAGTGAACTCATTGTCATGTTCAAGAAACCAATTTGAAATGATTCGAGCTTTGTGACATGGTGCATTATCCTGCTGGAAGTAGCCATCAGAGGATGGGTACATGGTGGCCATAAAGGGATGGACATGGTCAGAAACAATGCTCAGGTAGGCCGTGGCATTTAAACGATGCCCAATTGGCACTAAGGGGCCTAAAGTGTGCCAAGAAAACATCCCCACACCATTACACCACCACCACCAGCCTGCACAGTGGTAACAAGGCATGATGGCTCCATGTTCTCATTCTGTTTACGCCAAATTCTGACTCTACCATCTGAATGTCTCAACAGAAATCGAGACTCATCAGACCAGGCTACATTTTTCCAGTCTTCAACTGTCCAATTTTGGTGAGCTCTTTAAATTGTAGCCTCTTTTTCCTATTTGTAGTGGAGATGAGTGGTACCCGGTGGGGTCTTCTGCTGTTGTAGCCCATCCGCCTCAAGGTTGTGCGTGTTGTGGCTTCACAAATGCTTTGCTGCATACCTCGGTTGTAACGAGTGGTTATGTCAGGCAAAGTTGCTCTTCTATCAGCTTGAATCAGTCAGCCCATTCTCCTCTGACCTCTAGCATCAACAAGGCATTTTCGCCCACAGGACTGCCGCATACTGGATGTTTTTCCCTTTTTACACCATTCTTTGTAAACCCCAGTAACTGAGCAGATTGTGAAATACTCAGACCGGCCCGTCTGGCACCAACAACCATGCCACACTCAAAATTGCTTAAATCACCTTTCTTTCCCATTCTGACATTCAGTTTGGAGTTCAGGAGATTGTCTTGTCCAGGACCACACCCCTAAATGCATTGAAGCAACTGCCATGTGATTGGTTAATTAGATAATTGCATTAATGAGAAATTGAACAGGTGTTCCTAATAATCCTTTAGGTGAGTGTATTGTGTGTTCCAGGGAATCTTTCATTTCTACAGTTTAGATTTTGCATTTATTGATTTTTGTTATTCTGTGCCCCACAAACAAACCTTGTGATCCCATGTGATGGCCAGGAGGTACATCTCCTGAGGCTGAGGTTGGTTTTGTCCGCTCTCTTGGTGGTGGTCCAAAGCCAGCAGGTAGCAGTGGTGGGGGCTTTCCTAAACCTGGAGGAAGACTGTTTATCACAGGGGTCACCTCACTGTCCACTTCAGTGGAAGTTGCTGAGGAAGAAAAGAACAATGTTGTGAATAAAGAATGAAAAGGGGAGAGTGGCACTAGTTGTTACACTTTTTACATAATATCTCAGAGTAGATTCATTTCTGAAAGACAATTTCAGCATAGACAAAAACCCTTTTAATAAAAATGTACCTGCATCATATAGTTGACACTTGCTTTAATGCAACCTGGTATGGTTTTATTGTGTATTCATCCAAGAGCTATTATAAAAATTGTATACAAATTGTTGCTGGAATTTTAGTTTGGAGGACCAAATTAACAAAATTATTTTAACTTAAAACAGATTAAATTAGATGTTCTGAACCAACAAACAAAATCCCTGCAATTGAAAACAACCATTTGTGTATTTGGATCTTTACCTCAAAACCTCATCAAATCCCCCTATGTGTCAACTAGCCACGGCATCCCTATTCTAAAGAGTTTTATCTCGTGATAGACGGGCAATTTATCAGCAGTGCATTGCATTTTGAAATGATCGGCATCGGCCAATAATTGTAAGTAGGAATAGCTGCAGGCAAGAGACCTCCAAATGGGGGCAAATTCTCCAAAAGAGGGTGGGGTTATTCCAAAAGGGGGTTGCGCCAAATTCCACGCATAGTTAGGGAAAGAGTTTCTTTATCTTTGCTGGCAGTTAGTTGCCTCCGCATCTGAGACCGTCAATCCACGCATCTTATCACATGGCTCATTGAGCGCGTTACCACGGACACATAGCGCGTGTGGAGACTTCACGCTATTCTCTGCTGCATCCACGTACAACTCACCACACACCCCACCGAGAGTGAAACACATTATAGTGATGATGAGGAGATTACTCCATGTGACTACCTTCCCTAGCAACCAGGCCAATTTGGTTGCTTAGGAGACCTGTCTGGAGTCACTCAGCACACCCTGTATTCGAACTTGCGACTCTAGGGATGGTAGCAGCACATATCATATTTGCACCTATTTTAAGTACATTTAAAAATATTTTTGAATAAACTTTCAATATAGCACACAATGTATCCTTAACTTAAACAATATTTTGTTTATCATATAGAACGAGAAGCATTATAAATAAGCATTACCACTAAAATAAAGAATGTAGAGTTTTCATGGAGACAACACAATAAGAAACTAACTAAACTAAAACTGGAGTACAGGTTTGAATCTTGACCTTGCAGATGGTCCTGCCGGTTTTGAAGGTACTCTGCCAGTGTGCTGAACTCCTCTGGGTACAGGTGCAAACCTTCGGCCAGGAGAAAGAGCAGGTGGCGTGTGGCAGAGGGAACAGTGTGGCGCTCCAGCTTGGTGCGCACCAGGTAGTCCTCTGTGAGCTCAGCCGCCCGTGCCGCTGCCTCCGTTGGGTCAGTCTCCCGGGGTGAGCCACTCACGCGCCCAAACTCCGCCATCACAAACTCCATAGCCTGTTCTTTGGGCATGTTTCGATGAACTGCAGAGAAGCAACAGAAGGGTCAGCCAGCGGATGGAGGGGGGTTACATATGGTGCTCAGTGTGAGCTGCTGCAGTCTAAGCAGTGTGCACCAGAGTTCTACCTCATCAGCAACACACTGCTCCATCAACCACTGCTTAACCAATTACAGCATTAGAATTAACAATGTTGTTAAGAGGATGCATTCAATAGATTATACCCCTCTGTAGACAAATTCAAAGTTGGATGAAGGGACAAGTTTTGGAGAGCTTATGTAGGATTGATTTTAAAATGTTTTAAGACAAACTATTTGACTGTGTGTAACATGAGGAAGGCAACGTGCATGAGATACATTTTTTGTATTTTTGCTCATCGATATCGTAGCAGTTCCATTTTTTTTTTTTTTTTATCCAAACATGCGTGGACATTCTTGGCATATGCAGCTAATTTAGCAAGCAAGTTAACATGTTTGAAAGAATCCCTCCACCGCCACCCCCCGCTAAAGTTAACATATAATTGATAATAGAATTACAGTAATAGAACTTATCAACATGGTGAAAAGGGTATAAAAACTTTTGAAATGCTGCTTTAATATTACCAGTGTGTGTTTTAAAGCGGTGGGCATTACATATAATATAGGATTTAAAAATAGAAATTAGAACAGGTCTGTTGCTTCAAGGTGTTTCTTTTTTTGTGTGTTGGGGATCATTGATCATTGAACATTGGGGACATTGAACAAGCACTTCTAATATTAACCTCAATCAGCAGTCTTTTTGTAGTATCTCACACTTCACTTGTAAAATACTGCAACATTCCATTTGAATCTTGTCGATTGGTATGTACAAACAAATGATACTCCTGTCTAAAAATGTCATAGGTTTTTACGTGTAATAACGTGTATTGGAATTCTTTGAATAACTCATGAATATTATGCATGCTTCTGAAAATGCTAATTAAGACTAAAACAGGCAGACAAACTTATTGCAAGCTACAAAAAAATTATTTTGGGGGTATAAATGAGGTAAAAATAGGGTCGAACTTTTATGTATACGAGAAATAATATTTTATAAATATTGTAATATGAGATCTACCCATAAGAATAAAAACAAGAACTCGAGACAAAAGAAATGTATGAGGTGAATGTTTTTGAAGGCATAGTGATAAGAGTTTACTATGCTAAGAGTTAATATTTTGCTTTTCACAATGTTCTTTCCCTAATAAAGTGTAAAAATGCCAACCACTAGGGTGATTTTAATCTAACTAAGATTATTTAACTTCAAAATAAAGTAGATTTAAACAGTTTTTTTTGGGAGATAAACTCTGGTCTGGACTTACTTTTGAGGAACTCTGAAAATATGATTACTGTGCATGAGGAGAGTGTTACATTAGTCTGCTCGACGAGAATACATAAGGGGGAACCGTCGGAGCGGACATCTTGTAGGGCCCGGGTCAGGCCTGATTCCGCCTGCAGGTAAAGCATTTCCACTGAGAGGCCACGTTCCTGCAAACACTGGCCTATCGATTTGGGGTAATCCCTTTGAAAGAAAAAGAAGAGATCTGGTTATTCAGCACCATACTTGAGGGCTTGTGAGCAAATGTGGGGGATCATGGTGTGGCCTGGTTTATATCAGCAGTAATAAAGGGGTACAGTTACAGTTAGCCACAGTAATGAATAATCCAACAAAAATCTGGTGAGCATTTTAACAATATAAAAAGACTATATGTGGGTTTCTTTAGGTTTTTTGCTGAACAAATGCTTTTGCTTGACATCAAAGTTGTTTATTGCAATAAAAAGAATTGTCATAGGATGCAATAAGCGTAAAATGACGTGTGTAAATATTATGTAATGATAATTACATTTAAATTTACTATAACTTTATAATTTGCAGAATTGCAATTATAATTCCACACATTTTACAGTGATTTAAACAATTTTAAACTAAACTATAAAACCAAAACTAAGTGTGCAAAAACTACAAAAACATAGTAAATAGAGTATTCAATTGAAAACATTGGGGAATACTACATTTCATTTCTATCAGCACATTATAAAAAAAAAATAAAAAAAAAAAAAAGAGCCATCTACCAACAAGATTTATTAATTATAAAGCTTTAGGATTCAAAAATAATAATTTTCAGTCTCAAATTCATTGCATTTGTAAATATCAAAACAAATCAATTTCATTTTAGAATTAGAAAAGTAGTATCAGTGTACATTTTTTTGAATTGTCTTTTTATATTTTGCAATTCATTGTTTTTTAGTAAATACAGATTTTTTTTTAGGCTTTGATTGAGCATTTTGAATATCAATAATTACATTATTTTGTAGGGACTGTGGTAATAAATAAAGGTTTGTCAATGATACAGCTTCCTGGATGCATCTATTCCTTTGGAACAAGTGTGAAAGTTTGTGTGGGAGGGTGAATAACATAAAAATGAAGGTTGACTTAAAGACACAGTAGTGTCAGTGAATAAAACTGAATTAACCCTATTCCTAAACTACACATTCTTTTACACTTTAGTGAGATTTAACTAATGAGATAGAGCTGAAAATGTATATTATACAATTCTGATAATGCAATGTCTTTTATTTTCTTCACTTTTGAGTGTTGAGTGGTTACATTTTTTATATATATATAAGAAAAGTTAATTAAAAATGTCTATCATTACATTTTGAATGATAGACTATGGAATTAGTAGTAAAGATAATTGTAATTTTGTTTGGTTTATTTTCTTTACACATTTTTCATTTTGGAAAGATCTTGGGCCACAAAATTTTTTGGGGGGTTAAGATATATCTTAATTTGACACCAATTACAAATGAACTAGTTTTTTTATAAACCGACTAACACACCTTTAAAGGATGTTCACTCAAAACTGAAATTTCACTCATCGTTTACTCACCCTCATGCCATCCCAGATGTGTATGACTTTCGTTCTTCTGCAGAACACAAAGATTTTTCGAAGAACATTTCAGCTAAACATAATCCAGTGGATTAATTAATGTCTTCTGAGGCGAAAGAAATATCAATATTTATAAATTTTTTACTAAACATTTACAAGTGTCAATGTCAAACACCTTGGCAAGTTTATGTGAAAACTGACACATGAAATACAAAAAAAAAATACAGAAGTGTTGTTTACAACAGAGGAGCAGAGATATCAAACATAGATGCCTCAATCGGCTTGTTTGGATACATCAACTGTGGCACCATCTTGTGAGCAAAGAGAGCTGTTTGAATCAGTTTGAATGCAATTGAGTGAACTGATGAGATGCCTCTGACCGTGATCTCCTTGATCAGACATCTGCATAAACTGCTTTTCTGTTCAAACAGTATTGCTGTTTGAAGGCTTTATGTGCTTTTTGTAGCTTCAAAAAGTTGGCACCCATACACTTGCATTGTATGGACCTACTGAGCTGAAATATTCTTCCAAAAATATTGTGTTCTGCAGAAGACAGTCAGTCATACACATCTGGGATGGCATGCGGGTGAGTAAATGATGACAGCATTTTCATTTTTGGGTGAACTATCCCTTTAAGGAGAATTTGTTTTCATCCATTTCAAATGTTTTTTTTTTTTATTGTCACCAACGGATGTATCATCTTTAGTGTTGGTATGCTTGACATAAGTGTAAATTAATATAAGTGAATTGGATTTATTGATGTTTATAGAGATGTGGAGTGAATTTTAAGCAATCTCATGCAGTTGTTTCAGTGAAGGTGGGAGCCTGTAGAATTCTAGTCTTTATTTACAAAATGTATTTCAAAATAATTTATAACTGTGGCCCATCTTGGACAGGCAAGTAACAAATTCTGAATTCCATGACATCAATCACAGATTCCATGAAATACATTCCAGGGAATATTTTTAAGCTTTGGAAATATTAATCGGTGTGAAATTGTGAACATTTAGAACGTTGGAGAATTTCTTGTTCTCTTCAAACTCGTCAATGCATATTGAAATCCCTATTTGAATCATTCAATTACAACAGAACTATACTTGCCAGTTAAGATCATGGAAGATATCTGATGCACATCTAAAACTTGACTAAACGTAATCAAACAAACATTTAACAGGGAGCATTCACGCAACTTTTCACAGAAAAACGAAATGTCTAAAAAAGGGGTACCATCGATTGGCCAATATTTGTATTAAATCCGTGACCGGTGATCAGCCGATCGTGCCTACAATCAGGGCCGATTTTTGAGTGCTTTTTCAGCCCATGATGCATGACAGAGTGGCCTTTAGAGGGTGAACTGTTGGCAATTCTAAGCATTCCCGAATGTAATCTTTCAGACATGATGTAATTCAAATGAATATGCCTTTTTTATGTGTAATATTCATACATATGCAATTCTTAAGTTGCCCATTTTCTAGAGTCATTACGGTAGTAATTCTGACTCATTGCACAGTGAGCATGGAAGAGGATAGAGGCTGTTAACAGGTACAAAAACTAATTAAACAACAAATAAACATGCAAATACAAATCTGAGTACACGTGATGTAACCAGTGTCATGACAATCAGATGCTATGTTGAGCGATAGAGACTATTTGAGCCATCATGAATGCCTTAAGCTTTACTCTTCACATGAGCGCTCTGTGTCAATCAAATTAAATGTCATTTTGGTAACTTTATAAAAAGGTTCCATTCGTTAACATTAGTTAATGCATTATATCATGAACAAACAATGAACACTATATTTTTACAGCATTTATTCATCTTTGTTAATGTTAGTTAATAAAATACAATTGTTCATAGTCATTAAATAATGTTAACTAATAAAACTTTTAATTTTAAAAATGTTATTGTATATGTTGTAACTAAAATTAAGTTAATTAGTTCATGTTAACTGCAGTAATGTTGTTAAATAATGTTAACAACTGGAACCTTTTTGTAAGTGTTAACATAATGTTACTGTGTGGGGCATAAATGTATAACTGCACAATATAACTTGCAAAAGTTTGACAAAGGGCACTTTAAGAAAAAAAAATTGGTATTGACCTCAAATTTCCTGATCGGTGCACCACTAGTCTAAAGCAAATATGCATGTTCCAGATTTTTACCATGTAAATGTACTATGATCCAGAAATGTCTGAAGATAAAACCAAATCACACAAACAGAAAACATAAGTTACCTGCTATAAAAATAATAAATGTTGCAGAATTTTACAGCTACTTGTGCTGCATACTCACAAATTCTGGTTGTTCACAGACAGGACGACACAGTCTGTAGGCCGTCTCGCACCATCACCATGTAGCTGTTGATAGAACCACTCGTAAACAGCAGAGCGTTGATCTGATAGATCATAATCTTCAGAAGAAATCGCTGATAAAAAAAACACATTTACATTAAAGTGATACTCTGATAAGTGCTCACATTTGATTTAGGGATGTAGGTAGTTTAAAACATATCTCAGGATATTTTTTAAATGTGACTTTTTCTATGTGTGGCGAGTGGAGACACATCTACATGTTTACTGAGATTTATAAGAATGTTTAAAGGAAATAAGACAGTTTTATAGATTTAAGGAACACAATGTTTTTCTGCCAAAAAGACACAACAGTAGCAGTGAGAAAGGTTGTTTATCGAGAGAGAGAGAGAGAAAAAAAGCCATTAAAGTAGATTACCATTTGACTGATGTGGTGAATGCTCATATTCTTGTGCGCCAGAGTAGTCACTCACTTCTTCCAAGCTTTCAAAACTAAAAATGTTGGGGGGAAAGGAAAATTAAAATTGCAATGAAAGTGAAAGGAAAAGTGAATAGTCTGCCAAAAATCACTCAAATATGCAGAATTTTAATTTATGGGTGAACTATCCCCCTACACGTATTTTTAGATCAATCATTTATCACTTTTAAAGAAGAATCTGTACCAAGTTTTTAAAAAAGTGATCTAATCTAAGCCACATCTTTTGAAAAAACAAATGCCCCATGTAAGAGATTTAAAGCCAGAGAAGATCTCAGCACTTTAAGACCTTGTAGACTAGCCATTTTTTATTTATTTATTTATTCTGTCTCAGGTACCTCTCAAATCCCTGGTGATCCTCTTTCCTCTCCTCTTTCATAGGATATGGGGGTCTTCTGAAAGACCTGAGAGGTTTTGGCCCACTGCAAGGAGTAACAAAAATCAACACAAATGTAATAAACCTCAGCTGGATCGCATATGGTCAAAATGAAACAGGTTACGAGATGTGTCTCAAAATCTAGCGAGCTGCCAATGTATAATGTCCAAAGCACGTCTATGATGCCCAAACAAAACTGTCTAGGTTGAGACACAACCACGATGTCTGAATAAATACATTTATAGGTAATATTTACCCTCCTGCACTTTTTGGCGGTGGTCGTCGGACCCCAGCCTTCTTTACCCACGACGACATTTGATTTCTTCAAAATAAACAGAAGGTTATGCAAAATAATAATAAACATACCAAAGTCATATTAAAATCAACATTACCGTGCACAACACAACAGCCAGTTGAGTTTGGTGGCCAACCAAAATCCCGTATAACTAAAGGCGATTTGCCTTTAATTTTTAAAGCAACCCGATATATATTTAGAGGCCAGGGTTAAAAATATATTAAGTATGCAATACTTGTTAAGCTATTGTTATGAGGAAAGAAATAAAAATGGGAGCTTTGTGGACCCCATCTTACCTACGAAGATCTTCAGTTATTTACTGATGCTTTAATAATAGATTAAATTTTTAGATATAATGACTTACTATTATATCATCATTATTTTGTAATTTCATGCATGGTAAAGTTGAGGGTAATATTGGTAAATACACGTTCTCGCTCACGATTTCTGTTTGAGAACCTGCTACAATCCCGTTCTAAGGGACTTTTTCCTTACGAATAAAGACCACAAGTGGCTGGAGCGCCCTCTACTGGATAGGCAGACAAACGACGAGATCAGTGAGGCATGACGTCACGACACAGGGCGCTCAATCCTGTGGCCTGTACCATGAAGACTGTTTTGGTGGTTAGCAAGGTTAAGTTTTAGTTTGCCTCAACCCCAGGTTTTAGTACAATGCAAATAGGTCTGCTTATAAAGGGTTAATTTAACCCAAAAATGAACATTATCCCATAATTTACTCATCCTCAAGCCATCCTTTAGGTAATGACTTTCTTCTTTCAGCAAAACACAATCAGAGTTATATTAAAAAAATATCCTGGCTCTTTCAAGCTTTATAATGGGAGTGAATGGTACCTTAGATTTTGAAGCTCAAAAAAGCACATCCATCCATCAAAAAAGTAATCCATACGGCTCCAGGGGGTTAATAAAGGCCTTCTGTAGCGAAGTGATTAATTTTTGTAAGAAAAATAGACATATATCTAACTTTATAAACTATAATCACTGGCTTCCGGCAATGGCCGTCCATCACAAGAGAGTCGTGTTCCGGTCTATGATGTAGGTGTAGCGTAAGCTCCGGTGAGGAATGACAATATATTATTATAGATAATGATATATAGATAATATTTGAAGTAATACTTTTAGAAGTTGGTTAGAAAAAAAAGAAAAATATTAAAATGAAGAAAGATATAGTTCACTTACAAGAAATTGCTAAAGATCCTGATTTCAAGCCAAATAGATTAGATAATACATTAAAGTTTTGGGCAGATGGATGTCTGAAAAATCACCAAATGTTCACTGATAAAGGAATGATACCTTTCCGAACCTAGCAAAAAAGTATGAGCTTCCAAAATCACAATTTTGTAATTATTTACAGGTAAGAAGATATTTATTAACATAAGATAAAGTGAAATAAAAAAAGGAAATGCATCCATTAATAAATTATATAATTGATACATACAAAACAACTAATCCAATAAAATATTTAGGAATTTTAAAGAGTGCACTTGAAAGAGATATGCAGCACACTCTGTATAAAATTATGTAGGTGGAGGATGAATTAAAAATAACAATTAATCAGCAAGACTGGTAAGAAATATCATATACATTACTACGCAATCCAGTGTTTGGAGGGAATATGCTTGGAAGATAAAAATTAGATTAGATTATACTGTATGTTAATCTCTAGCCCATGAAAGAAAGAAGGGGTTGGGTGGCATTCACCCCTTTCTATAGCAATCTTGAGTTTTTAATACTTTAAAAACAATATTTTTTTGCAGGTATCATATTAATCCATTGACTGGCTGTTTTACAGATAGCCTATGCAGTATTGCGTGTAATGTATTACTAAGTTATTTTACGGTTTCTTTTTTATTACTTTTTCATTGAAAAAATTATAAAGGATTACTCTTAATGTTTCAGTAATTTAATTAGTTACTTCTGATGTAATTGTGTTCAATACTGTATTGAACACAATTACCAGACCAGAACAATATATAAAACAATAGTTTATTTAAAATATAAATGTAACATCTAATGTTAAAATGTTTTCTAAATGAATGCAGCTCCCTTAAATTCTTTGGCCAGTTCGTTAATAATTTATTTGATTTTATATGATATATTTGAAAGAATTTAAATAAATGTTTCATGTCTATATTTGTATTTTTCATCTGATCGAGGTTGATCGGGGTTTTAGAATATAATTAGTAATAAAGGTGTTTTTCAGACAATTAGTAGCCTAATTTAATTACACTGTAGAATATATAATTAGCAGTTGTTTTTTTAGAGTAACTTAACCAACATTGCTAATATATTATATTTATGTTTTCAAAGAAATTGTTTTCGATGACTAAAGACTGTACATGAAAAGCAATTACATTTTAAATGAAATACAACACTCTCTGCTGAATATCTACATTTAGATTCTCCAATAATTAATATCATGATTGAAGAGCCGATTTTGTGGATTTCTCAGAATTTATATTTAAAGTACACTTTAAGACACGGGGGCGTGACTTGATTGCGTCAGAGATGTAATTTGACTCACAGCTGATTGGTTCAGCATCGTTTAGGCGATCTGCATTCTAAGGAGCAGATTAGCCGTTTAGTGTAAGTTACTGTTGATGAACACGGCTAAAAGCCGACCAACTTTCATGCTACCTAAAACATGGTGTTTGAGGCAAACTAAACAAAAACTTACCTGGCTAGCCACCGAAACATTCTTCATGGTACAGGCCACTGGATCTGAAAACAGCCTAATCAAATGAGCTCACTTAGGTAAAGCTAGTCACATATTTACGTCTTCAGTTTTTGTGTAGACTTCTTCTCTATTATTGTCTAATATACTATAATTGCTAAGATCTAAGTGATATTAACTACCTTCTTGGCTGTAAAGTAATTCTCCCATCACGTCAGTCTATTATGATGGACTTCAGAGGATGAACTGATGCCAACTCCAACCATAAGACATGGGATACTTCATATGCCATTGTCTGAACCTTGGATTTAGGATGCACCCGAAAACCTCACCGAAATCACCGGCCAGTTTGAACTGCGTTTCACATCCCTGATCTCTGCCTGAATCACCTCGGTCTATTGATGGACTACACTCTTGAAATGGAATACATAGACTATCAATTAATTGCCAACAAATGCCTTCATCAGCCAATTAACAAGGACAATTACATCTATGTGAACGTCTGCAGTTATTCTAGGATGGACTTCAAAGACATTAGTCATTAATCTTACAGTTCATATATAATCTTTGTTTAAACACTGACCCTTAACACTTACTTAGTTTAATAATTTTAAACCATGACTTTAACTATACATAACTAATATTGGCATTATATTCATGACGTTAACCAGAGGGGAATTGGCCCCCACAGTGAGTCTGGTTTCTCCCAAGGTTATTTTTCCTCCATTAATCAACATCTTATGGAGTTTTGTGTTCCTTGCCACAGTCGCTTTCAGCTTGCTCACTGGGGTTATAAATACAATTATTATTAAATTACTTATTTTTAAACACATTCACAGTTGTATTTTATCTAATTACACAATGATGACTCATAGACATTATAGACATTACAGTTTTATCTTCTGTTAATGCCTGATCTTCCGTAAAGCTGCTTTGAAATGATGTGTGTTGTGAAAGGCGTTATACAAATAAAAATGGCTTGACATGGATAGTCTAAAACATAATAGTTTGATTTAGCCCTTGGACTTATGTAATTTATATCAATTCTAAAAATCACAATTGAAAATAGTAAATATTGACAGCTTTAACAACACCTGTGCAACACATAAAACAGACATTTATTACAAACATCACAATTCAGAAAACAAAAGATCTCTCTGATCTTTGGGAGCTCTGGAGACTTCCGTCTCTCAAGTTCACATTTAGGCCTCAGCAGCATTAGGACACGGATATGTGTTAACCATGATAGGAAACACATTAAATTTCCCCCAAATCTCACTTATGGGTTGACATAAGAGTGCCCTTCACATTAGTGTCATATAAATGAGAAAATGTCAGTCAATTGCATCAATTCTTGTCCAATTCTGCCATTTTAGCAATCTAATTTGGCTTAATTTGTTTCTAAATGGGCTTTTCATCATACACTAATATAAAATACTATCATTAAAAGAAAAAAATGTACAGTGTCTTGATTCATCATGACTTATTGCAGTCATAATCAGAATGTTGTGGCAATCAACCCAGAACAGTTTCAAGTACAATCAAGTTTTTGGGCGACCATTAATGGGTTTCGGAGGCAGGCATGAACATTAAGAGGAAACAAAGTGGTTCAGACACTGCTGTTGTTTCCTCCAGAGAATAAAAATGAGAGAACTCGCATATATATTCAATAAAACTGAACAGAGACACACAGCAGACCCTGACCAGAGTTCGAGGGGAGAGACTGAAAGACAGATCAGCATGTAATGCATATATTTGTTTAATATTTTATCCGTTTCTGGAAATAAAGATTACAAATTCCCAGAAATCTTAAAACCTCCCAATTTCCTCAACAGCCTCATAGCTGCTCTGATAGGGGCATCCTTGGAGTGCAACAGGGTAGAGGTTTCTCTTTATATTTTATCTCCATCTTCATAGAGGGTCTAATCCAGCCGTCCTCACAAATGGTCAAAGGTCCACGTTGCAGTGTCCAATCCTGAGACAGCATCACGATTTAATTGATCAGGTCAATCTCTCAGACAGAGGGGATTGGACTGAAAGGAAGCTTGAGGGGGAAAGTCCATTTCTTGGGTTGATAGGCTGATGTCAGGACACATGGGAAATGAGTCTGACTCGTGTCTGGATGTCTTGACGACACAGTGGGCACGTTTCCAGCAGTAAGGCACACTCCATACAGATGCCACTGCAGACGTGAAGCACAGAAAACATACAAATGCTTGTGTTGTGACAGTAATTACAACAGGTTTAATTACAACAATAGAAATAGCATAATGACAAAAAAAAAAAAGGCTTGAAATGTTTTCCGAACAACGCAGCAACTTGGCGCATTTACATAAAATGTGCTTTCCATGGTTTAACCGGTTTTTAAATATTTGTATTTTATTTGTTTATTTATATACAGTATATATAGTACTATATAGTACAAAGGATGTTACTTGTCCTTTTGAAAGTTAAATAAAATTGATACAAAAAAAAATCAAACTGTGTGTGTGTCTGTATTTTTCGAATGCGTCTCATCCAATCGGAATGTAAAGTCGGAACTATCCTTTTTTTGTGTCATATTCGGAGACCTTGATTTGTGCTATTGATTATTCCATTTTAACCAAGCATTCCCAGCCAATTTTCTTGAGCATACTCTGAACCTCAATCATGTCCCTTCACCCCTAACCCAGAGGTGTAAACACTGCTTCTCTATGCTGATCTTTGTACCTGTGCAAACAGGGTCTCAGTTCAGTGTCTGCCATCTGGTCACAGCAGAGGGTGCAGCAGTTATCTCTGATGCTAACTTGCTTGAGCAAGGCCAGACGCCTGTGTCTGAGATAAAAAAAAAATAAAAAATACTTATGAAAAGAGAGAGACATTTCTTACATGCTGTCTGCCATGAAAGGTATCAGTCACCTGCTTTATGTGTGATAACTAATGCACTATTCATATTCACATAAGTCTTGAGCTCCACGATAATGACAAAATAAATCATAGGTAAGATTAATAAATGCTGTAAAATATTGTTCATTGTTTGTTCATGTTAACTAATGTAGTTACCAATGGAACCTTATTGTAAAGTGTTACCAAATCACAGTAGCTGATTATTTCCCTTGATATTGTAATTGTGATTATTAATTTTGATTAACAAAATTTAAAGTCATGCAACATATATCGAATATAAAATAATTAGCTTGGGTTCGAAAGCTTATATAATTTATTCAGCACTAATTTTCACGTGCCACTGCGAACAGATGAGTGGATCAAAAAGTGCTCATTAAGACAAGACGTCATTAATTAGACATATTGACATATTAAATGCCACTGCATTCATGCACACAACAAACATAACTGTGATTGGTCACATTACTCAAGTGCTGCAGCAAAACTTATAGACGAGACACTTTGGTTCAATGGAAGTGGCTCCAAATGGTATGCTGTAATTGAGACTTTTCATGATTAGTTAACTGCAGCAGCCGTCATAGTTATCACAATTATTAATTGTGCAGCCTTATTTGTCATTGATGATTTTGAAGCAAACCTGGGCAGAATGATTTTCTCATCTGAGGCAAGCGAGGCAAACTCATTAAATGTGTTGAATTTGATGGAGGGGGGATGGCGGAAGGGCTTGGCTCCAAAGTTGAACTCACACTGTTGGTAGGACATGAAACTGGCTGCAGCAAAGAAGCCAGACCTGACAGAGACAGAGAGAAAAGAAAATGTTCAAAGAGCTCCATAAACACTTTGAATCTTTATACCGGTGGTGGAGGAAGTGAGCGTTTGCTTACGTGGCAGAAGAGAACACCTGTTTCTCAGGAGGCAGCTGGTGTCCATTTAGATAGAAGATCATCTGCTTCTTACTGAGGTCCAGCAGGAAGCCTATGGCATCACCTACAAAGCCCAGAGAACAATGCTCATAATACTTTGCCAAAATGTATTTCCAAAATTATAAAACACTGATTACTGTAGGTAGTCATTATAAGAGCATGACTGCAGAACAGGAAGCTCTGCAAACCTTCTTTCCAGCAGGGGTGGGAGTGAGGTTTACTGCGAGCATTGTACCAGATCAGCTGCCTGCAGCCATCATATGCACATGAGTACTCATCATCTCCAATCCCATAACCCTCCTGTACAAACACACAAAAAGTATTCTTCTCATTAAAGAACTTCGTCAGACAGACATTACTTGTTTGTTTTTCTTACCCAAAAAAAAAAGAATACAATATATAATATTCTGCTGAAAAATATGACTTCAAAATACCTCAACCAAACCTAACAAAAATACACTGATCCAAAAAAATATTTAGACCTTAATGTATTTGATTTTATTGTTTGTTCCAATCAAAAGAGCTCAATTTATAAGCAAAAATAAAGTTGTTAAACCATTTTCCAAATTAATTTAAATATTAGTTTCCAAAATATTTCATTTCTCAAAATAATACCTCTAAATAAATACCTAAAAATTTAGCTTTTAGTTTTCAGCATGCTGAATGTGGCTTCATATAAACCAGAGCATACATGTGTTCTTCATGTAAATATGGTAAAATATAACCGTAAAGACATGACTAGAAACACACATGGTTGAGAAACTTGCTGTCTTTAGTTGCCCAGCCAATCTGCATGACTCCGGACGTGATGACTCTGACTTCATAATACCAAATCCCAGAATAAACGCAGAATGTGCAGCGGACACTCTCAAATGATGACGCATCGCACCGTGCCTAGGGAGAAAAATCACATTCCACATAAATTCTCAAATTCAAAAGGTTGACTGATAAATAAGCCTAAAATGATGCTTATAAGTTATGTATAATTGACACACAACATCCATTTCTCATAACTAGCTATTCTCTACAAGATGTGTGACTTAAGAATATGCTTGAGTTATAGGCATCCATCCACCACCACCACAACCACTATTCTGAGAATAGCAGTGTTATGTGAACCATTTACTGAAGTGTGAAAAAATGTTTTGTTTATGTTTTGTTGTAAAGATGTACTTGATGGTGTCCTAAACGGAAGTGAACCTGCACAAAATCTGCAACTACAGAATTCTGCAGAAAGCTCTTCAGATTTCAACAGAATTTGAGGGATCGTCATTCATAAGACCCTGACACCCAGTGTGTTTACATTTATTTGTTTGTCCTTTACTTATTTGCATTTTGACAGAGTTTTAATTAAATATCTTTCAGCTACAAATAAGAATGTACCGGTGATTCCCGTTTTACCAGATTTAAATACATTTAGCAGAATTCTAAAAATAATGAGCTGTCACTCACCTCCAGTCCAGAAGGGGAGATCTTGAGATACTCGCTGACGTCATTACTATTCAGCATGGCGTTGATGTTGCTCAAGTTGACTTTCTCGTAGGTGAACTGACGACCCACTTTAATGACTATGGGCCACAGGGTGACCAAAGATAACATTTTCAATGAGACACACCATGCAAGTATAATATCTGACACAATCAAAATCTAACATTTGCCAGGCTAATTATCATTTCATTCACTACACCAAAGCAAGTAAAAACAAAAGGATATCTGAAAAAAAGTACATATAGTTAAATACAAAATAGAAAACTAAGTAAAATATTTATTTACGAAGTACTTAGTCTGGGTAGCTCAACAAGTACTCAGCACTGACTACCACCCCTGGAGTCATGAGTTCGTGCTGAGTGACTCCAGCCAGATTTTCTAATCAACCAAATTGGCCCAGTTGGTAGGGAGGGTAGAGTAACATGGGGTAATCTCCTCATGGTCACTATAATGTGGTTTGCTCTAGGTGGGCGCGTGGAGAGTTGTGCATGGATGACGCGGAGAATAGCGTGAAGCTTCCACATGCGCTATGTCTCTGTGGTAACGTGCTCAACAAGCCACGTGATAAGATGCGCGAATTGACGGTCTCAGAGGCAGAGGCAACTGAGATTCATCCTCTGCCATCCAGATTGAGGCGAGTCACTACGCCACCACGAGGATTTAGAGCACATTGGGAATTGGGCATTCCAAATTGGGGATAAAAAATAAATAAAAACACCTGAAAATGTCCTGAATGCCATTAAAAAGTTTTTTTTCTAATGAACAATGCACACTATTGCATTCAAGATTACTCACAGAGGTTATCAAGACTCCACTGGGCGCAGAAGCCGACCTGACGCTTTAGGTAGTCTGGGTGATCAGCCCAGCACTCCAGAACAGAGAGACGGTCACTGATACACGATTCTGATACTGTTAGCTTGTTCTCACCTGAAACGAAGACAAGCTCTCATCAGTGACCCGTTTCAAGATTTTTTTTCCAAAATTTGGAGCTGCTTCCAGATAAACAAACAAAAAGCAAACAGTCCAACTTACTGGTTTGAGAGAATTTCTCTAAAGCAATGAGAGCAAATAGCATGACAGTTGGGTGGGCCTCAGAGCTCTAAAGGAGCAATCAGAACACATTAATGGTTATAATGTCAGAATTAAAACAATTTATCATGCAAAACTACAGCAAAAGTGGAAGGGGTTCAGTTAAACTGTGAAGTTTCCAGCAACAAGCAATTTGCCCATACTGAATGCAAAACTGTTTTGCGACGAACCACAATCTCAGACAATTGGGAGGTATTTAATGCTTAATAAACAGTATGTTTCACCTATTAAATGAACCTTAATGCAATAATTGACCACGTGTTAAGCAGTGTTAAACACTATTGGCATGAAGGATAGATGGAATTTCTGATATAACCAGAAAGAATGTGATTAAAAAAAAAATATGACTTTGGAAGAGTGAGATTTCACTATGGGCATGGCTATCTAGCATGACGCTGATAATGCAAATCGACAAAATGTCCTGACACTCGCCGATACTTGAGTTGTGGCTGGACAGAACAAAAACTGATTTACAAGGAAGATATTGCTTTTATCATATGTTGCTTCAGCATGATGTGCCTGTGTTAAAAGGGCCATGTTTCAACACTTCGCAGCATTTAATGTTTTTTCCTCTGAAGTCTACCAATGATGTTAGTCAAGGTTTCTTGCACCACAAACATAATTTATGCTATCATATGTTAATGTGCTGTTCTCATGGTTGACAACAGAACCATTTCCGAATGACCCATTTTCGCAGTTTAGTTCCTAAATAAATATTTTTGGTGGACTGGGGAGGAACCTTTGAGATGTGAATGTATGTCTAGACAAAAAAGGAAGGAAAAAACTGTATTCCATGATATGGCCCCATTAAAAGAACTACATTACCCTAAAAGCTGGTGTGTAGAATAAAAAAACTCAAATGAGTAGTGTGCAAAGCTCTCACCAAACTCTCGAGCAAGTACTCCAGAGTTCCAGGGCTGAGGAGCGCAATGCTTGTTGGACCTGTAGCAAGAATAAGAACTCAAATTAACTACTCCAATATTTAGCCAATGATTAGTTTGGACATTGCGTTGACCTCAAAAAAGGAATATCTCTCCATAATGAGAGACCTGGACATTGAGTGACTCTATACGGCCCTGGCCTGGGTGAACTGTGTGCGTGTGTGTTGCAAGCTCAGCAGAGCTGTCAGATCCTAACAGGTCTACAGCTCTTACACTGCTAACTCAGCTCTTTAGCATCATAAGAACATGCTAGCACAAAAAAAGAGGTAAATTAAGATGCAAGATATCTCAGATTCCTTTCACAAAACTTCCAGACTGATGTCGCTTTGACATTTCTTTGTCGTATCTGAGTTTGTGTAAGAGTATGAGTGTATGTCCCTCACCAGCCAGTTTCTCAGCAAGGCAGCCCAGTACCGCTGTGGTGTTGCGGTGTTTGGCTGGGATGAGGGCGTCCTGACAGGCAACAGCAACACTCAGATTCAACATGTCCGACAACTTCTGCAGAGCATCCTGAGAGGGGAAACAAAGCACCAAACTCTTTCATCAATTCTACAAACCAAATGGTGTCTACACTTGAATGCACAAGAGCTCAAACTGGGTATCTGCAGGTTCGAAGGAATGAAATGTAAGACTTTTTAATGGCAAATAAAATACCATGTGCAGATTCTGCTGTTTTAAGCATCTCCTCTATTCACACCCCAAAATTTAAGACCTCAGCAAATTAAATTTAAGACTTCTTGTAATGTATTTAAGTCTTATTATGGCCTTAAAGTTTAAAAAGCGAGGTTTAAGACTTTAAGTCCCCAAGGGGACCCTGTCTAAACTTCCTCACCTAGACATTATTCACACCTTTAACCGTTAACATGTTCTCACAAACATCAGACAAAATTACATGTTGCTGATGTTAATAATAATCGAAAGAGCTCATTTCAGTTTAGGAATTGTGTTTAGTGTTCCTTAACTTCCAACATAAAATCAGAATTGAAACAGTGGTGCTCAACTAGTGGGACCCAAAAATGGTTCTGATAGGGTCATGGACAGCATGGGGGAAAAAAACACTAAATTCAACTGTATAATCATACATATAACAATTTTCAAATTTTAAAAGGGAGCAGAAAACACTTTCAATATCTTCTGTTTTCATTAAAAGTAATTTGTCAAATCAAATTTGCACAACTGTATTGTGCCACAAACTTGGTAGAAGCTAGCCAAAGTTGATATTCAACATGGACATGTTGCTTGACATAACCTAATCCAAGAAAACAGTGAAACAGTTTTTGGTAGCACTTTACAGTACTGTTCAACAATTGTTAAACCTAACCCATATTAAGTACATGTAGTTACCTGATATTACTCAGTACTTTCTTGGTAAGTACACCAAGTATACTGAAAGTACACAGTACTGTAAAATGCAACTAAGTTTTCTATACATTATGTAAGGAAATACAAAATATGACCCAGACAATATTAAATGAGGTGTGGGTCTATGACGTTTATGGTAGTATAATTTTTAAGGACATTTTTGTTTACTTTTAGTATTGTGCTGGGTCATCACTTGATGTCTTAAGCAAAACCAGCTGAGAACTAGGTCATCTTCTAAATGAATAGCCAGTGGCTGGTTTACGCTATTCTTAGACTAACTGGTGCGTCTGCTGATGTCAGCCACAATGAGGAGAAAGAGAATGACTTTAAATTCAACATAACATCACATTTTGGGGACAAGTTTGAGTGCATTAGCATGCATTATGGAAAACATAATATGGCATAATATTGGAACATAATATGGCAGTCAATGTGGGTGCCAATGCATATGTGACCTCACTTTGGTGGGCAAAGGGCATTCATCCAGCAGTAGGGTTATTACAGCTGGTCCCAGTGGGTCATCTAGAGGAATTACCCTAATTAAAGACTGCACCACTTCCAACCAGCCATCATCTAGGGTAAGAAAGACAGAGAGACAAGAGAAGATCAGGAAAGCACAAACAGATGTTTAGTTTTCAACTATGGGATGTGCTTTGTTTTTTGAATTTTATTAGGCCCTATAGCATAAGCATACTGATCCATTATTATACAAGTTAATTTTATTTGGCATTGAAAATAACTGGTCGACCTATTTTTTTAACGTAGATATTGGTAACATATAGGCCTATTTGACAATATTAACTCAAAATTCACTCAAAAACACTTCAACAGAAAATATGCATTATACACTGACAATGTATTCAATATATTTTAAAACCGAAACACGGGCAAGCTAACACTTATTGGGCCGATTGCATAAAACTGTTTTAGACTAGACTTACTAGTTGTCTAATATTTGGACTGAACTTTGCATATAAACTTAGATCTGTCAAACTTAAGACCAAAATGTAAGACCACACACCCCAAGGCTAACTTTTGTTTACATTCTATGATAACATGGAAAATCACTGTCCGCTGAGCTAGTGGATGCTTCAGTTGAGGGCTGAAAGGGCTTGAGTTGAGACTTCAGCTGTGTCCCAAATGACACTATAAATTTTAAAAAGCGCATCCATCTGGATATACTGGACTTTGAACAATGCAACCATGGACAGTATAATGAGAACATGATGGGAGAATACATTTGGGGGCTGATCCGCAAAAGTGATTTACAATATATTCGTAAATCTCGAAAACCTAATCCTAAGTCTTTTGTAGTCATTTTTGTATTACTTAAATATAAATACATGTTCATTTGGATTCATATTTTGTTTTGACTGTGTGTACGAAATGACAAAATTTGCCCATTTTATCATTGGAAATAGGTACATTTAAAAATATCACTGTTCTGGTCACAAAAGTCAAGTGTGTGGGGAATAATATAATATAATTTACCATTTACCATAATAGCCATTTTCTACTTTTGAGGCATAAGGAATTAGGAAATAACACTTAATACCCAGGAACAAAATATATATATATATAAAAAAAATTGTTACACAGTTGTATACATTAACATAAATAAGCACCAACTTGGGAAAAAAAAACAATTCCTTTTTGTTAATCACTCATTAAAAAGTCAACTATAACAAAGAAAGGTTTGGCATACTCTTCAGGGGGTTCTGATCTCAGTCTTGAATCTCAGAGCAGTGTTTCCACCTGTTTACTCCAGCATGAAGTTCTTAGAAGCCACCTGATGCCAGAGTCTCAAACCAAAATATGCAGGCTCGGCTCAGAGCAACAGATGCACAAATAAATAAAATCAACAGCCATAGAGGCTTTGGCATTAGCACTAGGAGAGGTGACCCACAAATTACCTTGCTTAATTTTTTTTTACCCCTGATCGGAGTCTGGAAGGTTTCCAGATCAAAACAACCCCCTTCCTTATGGTAGTGCACTTGGGTGCATTACAGGTAACGTGGACTACTTCAAAGTGTAATTAAAAAGATTACAGGGTAAATTAGTATGCAAAGAGAGTATGTACACACACTGCAGTGCACTACCCTAGTAAATAACCAAAAGCATCATCATAGCTTACATTTATTTACAGTACACACTCACAAAACAAATTCAGACACCTACACACAGTGTTTTTCATCGAGCCAAGAGTCTCCTTATGACTATATGTATTAATTAACCCAAATATTTATATTCTGTCAACAATCTGCTCTTGTTCCTCTTATGGAAAAATACACAACTGGTTTATTTTAACCCACATGCAATATTGCAGCACTTCGACCGTATTTCACTCACCTGTCTCTGCCATTTCATGCAGCGTGATCATGGAGTATGGTGGCTCTTGGTCACTGAAACACAAAATAATAAATAGTATTAATAATAATCAAGGCTTAACAATAAGCATGGGCTGGATTAGGTTTTTCAGAGAATGCATTTTTGTCTTACTGTACTGGCTTTTATAGTTAAAACAAGTGAAAAAAAATCTACCAGTGATGAAGTAATACAAAGTATTTAGAACACGTTATTGACCTTGAGTAATCTAATGGAATACGTTACAAATTACATTTTACAGCATGTATTCTGTAATCTGTAGTGGAGTACTAACCCTATACGTAACCCTCCCAACCCTGCATATAAACCACCAGCTAGACACACCAACATGCGAGTAAAATCTCCAATATGGACATAGAGTTTATTAGCTAAATGTGTTGAATATATTAGGAATACAAGATGCACATCAAAAAGTCATGTGACTGAATAATTAATTCTTAACTGGACTAACCAGCAAATCAATCATCACATCTGAAATTATGCTAGTGTCTAGAAATTCCAAAGCCTACATAGAGTTTATAGAGCAAATAAGTTTAATTAAAACTTGAACTGTGCCAAAAAGCAGGTTTACTGACACTTTTAAAAATATATATCCGCAAGGTAAAGTCAGAAGGATGGAGGAATGAACACACATGGTGCTCCCAGATCTGTTTGACATGCTGTCACTCCCAGACATGAGAAAAGTTATTTATAGTGTTTTGTCTGTGTGCTCTAAACCATGAGTATTTTATTAATAAATGAGTCACAGTGTCTACAATTTCCCCGGATGTGACAATTTTGTTCTTTTGAACACATGGTATGCAAACATGTTTTAGTCCGCACATTGTTTTTGTGATATTATGTTTTTGCATAAATTAAATTCAAAACTTGGATGGAAACATAGGTAGTGAGGCACATACAGTGGGAATGAATGGGGCCAATTTTTGGAGAAAATGTGAAATTGAAATGTGAAGCATAAAGTTTTATAAAAGCAATTCTGTATTAATTCAGTATTATTTGAGCTGTAATGTTGTTTAAACCAACATTATGTGGTTATGTTATCATGGCAACGAAGTAGCAAAAATGTAATATAACATTACATTAACATATAATGTGCCTCACGGTAACCCAAATTTTAGCTTTGTTTTTTTAAAGAAAGGTGAAAAGTAAATTTGTGTGGTAATAAACATTATGCCACAAATTCTGTCAATTAAGCTTAACTTGCCTTGACTCCCACAGGGAAGTGAATATTCCTTTTAACATTTGTGATGTTTTGAACATTGTTGTTTTTGCAGATGTAAAAATTTCACCAAGGTAAAGTTGATAAGGTTAGATGAGGTTAAAAATGCCAGGGCAAGTAAAATATGAACTTGTGGCCCAACCTGATTATGAGAGAAAAGCAATCTTTATTCTTGAGCCTTGCTAATGCCAAAAAGTAGAGCAACCCAATAAACAAAATGTTTTCCTCTGCGCCTCATACCCTGGGTCCATGAGCGTGTATGTGCGTGTTTGTAAGCATCTTATTTAGTCCTTAGCTCTAGACATTAGTTATGAAAGCCTAATGGTATAATGGGTGATTGTACAGCACATAACAGATTGCTATTGGAGGCAGAGCAGACTGCCGCTACTGGGGTTTTTTGGGCTGCGGGGTCTAAAGATCCATTTTGCAGTCTGGGTCTGCAACGGTAAATCTATGCAGAGATAGCAACCTCCCAATGGCTGCTCCTGGAGGTAATCTGGCATGATCAAAACACCACCAGAGACATTTAGACCAGTACAATAAATTATCCTGTACTCTGCGGAGTGTCACTGCTGTGGTTCATTTGTCAGTCTAAAATGAGTGGTTTGTAGGTGATTTTTCTAAACCGCAGATGAGGGGAAGGAACAGATAGCTATTTAGGTGGTTGGAGAGAGAGAGAGAGAGAGAGAGAGAGTGAGACAGAGGTCTAAAGCCCCAAGCTTGTGTCTGAGTGTGATTGTGCTGTAATGGTCACATAGGGATATTTCCTACTTAGAAACTCCACTGTTTTTCTGTTTATCACTGTGCTGTCTACACAGAATTGATCCCTCTAAAGCAGGGGTGGGCTTTAAGTAGTGCATAGTGGCCACATTGTATTCCTTTTGAGATACAATGTACCACATTGATTTGGTTTTTGTATCTTTTAAGCTATGAAATAGTTATGTACTCAATTTTCTGAAGTGCATATGTGACTATTCTGCAATTGCCTAAAGTATTGTATTGCTCCACGAATGTAGATACTTTTCTATCAGGCATTACATGACTGAATAATGGTTGAGCTTAAAATAAATTATTTACTACTTCCTTGTTAAATTATTATTCAAATGTAACTTAAATTATAGAATATATATGTTTGTCGCGGAGCAAGTGAGTTTACTTGTTCTCAAAACATTACCGTCTACACGCTAAAAGGGTCATGATGCAGGTCTCTTCAATAGATAGACTTTCCATTCAGCACACAACTGAATAAAACAGGCAGCATGACTATGATAAATGATTACTGCAAGAGTTGGATTAACATACAGGTATGAGGGGACTTATTCATATTTTCACTTATACATATTCTTCTCTCACTTGCTTTTGTTCACGTGTCAATGATGCTCCCTCTGCACGTCAATGAAGCAGAGATCTACTTTTAGATTTAATTTCATCACTGAGAATGTTTACCTGCAAACTTGGTAGCACCAAACATCACAAGAAGCCACAAGAATGGGAACAGAGTGGCTGTATAACATTTTTCCTTGAGCAGAACACTGCACTAGAGATGGGTAAGTTTGTTCAAAGTGGAAATCGAGAGCTAGAAAGTGCATGATTCGCATGCATGATTACCAGATTGCACAAAATAAGTCTAATATTAGGCAGAATATTTCCAATTTGTGCAAGTATAAATGCTAAATGCTTGTGGAGGCGTGTTAGGTCCCAATGCAAGATAACTTAAAAACGCTTTTAGGTTAAATGAGCCAAGTGCCCAACCCAGTCAAAATAATTTACAAGTTGGCTATTTCGTATGATTTCATCACGTGCAAATGCCCAGATGTCTAGTGCGGAAGTTACGAGCACGAGGAATTAAGGACGTGCTTATTAATATATTATGTTGTTACCTAAGCCTAACTGATCAGTAGGGTGTGTAAATGTGATAGGAAGCTGTTGTATGTAACAGAAGCAAGTAATTGTTGCGTATTAGATTGAAACAATAACCAGCGATTTCATTGGTTGTAGTGAAAGTCGTACAAATTCAAACGAGTGCAGTCATACGACAGCATACGAATTTGCCAAATTTAGAAAAGTTTGTATGATTCCTTACAATTTCACCATGAGTGCATGTAGCGCAGGCCACATTAAACCATGTGGAGGGACAGATCCAACGCGCAAGTTGCCCAGGTCTGCTCTAAAGCCACGCTCTCACTACATGATTTTTGACAGATCGCAACTACATGAAAATGACAGATCGCAACCAAATCGGTGCGCCCTACGTCAGCAATGTTCATAAAGTATGAGCAGTTCATAAATGTGATCTGAGCAGTCTTGATCAGCCACAGATGCTGGGATATTTTCACACCATGCTTGATATTATTTCCACGTGGGCAAATTGCTCCAGCCAATCACATCTTTATGTAAAAGAAAGGAGATCCACAATTTGATCATAATTATGTTTTACTGTTATAACAAGTATGGCTTTTTAACAAATGAATATATGGTCTCCCCACTACTTGATATAGTGCCGTTTTATTAACATTCCAACTTTTTTTCCAAAACAGACACAGAGCATGCAAGTGTCTTACCAAACATTATGCTGACATATTTTATATTTTAGTCTTGCTTTTCAGACAAAATATTCAATTTTTGGACAGCGAGCGGATATAACCATTTATTTCTGGTAAAATCTCATGTTCACTCATTTCTCACGTGATTTGAAAAAACAATTTTTCCTCTGTTGGCCATTGATGCATCTTTGCCAAACATCTTGTAGTTTGAGCACATCATCTGCATTATGTTGTGTAGTATGAACACTACTAATACAAAAAAATGACAGATGACAAGAAACTTTGTTGTGTAATGTGAGCAGTACATTGTTTCGGGTAGTCTGACAGCCATGTAGTGAGAGAGCGGCTTAATAAGCACACTCAAAGACAAAGTTGAAGTCAGAAGTTTACATACACCTCAAGGCGGGCTTACACGGTGTGATTTTCGGCAGTCGTGCGAGCTCCTGGCAGATTTTTTTCCAGTCTGAAGACATTGTGTGGAAATTTGCCTACACATAAAGCTGAATAATACAGGTAGCCAATACTCCACTAAAATAACTCTGAATTCTGCACTTAACGTCATGTTTGCGCTTAAATTAAATCAAAGTTTAACTGACAGAAACTTTTTTTTTTTTTTTATTTCCACAATTTTCTTGTACATTTTGAGCACTTTTTTATCATGCATTAACTGTCAACAACACACTGACGTTATGATTGATGCGGTCATAAAATTAGCCTCCCTTCGAAAACTTAATCTTTTTAAATATTAGACAGCATTTTTAATAAGTATCTTTTTTTATTTTTTAATCGGTAGATGAGTTTTCAACTAATGCAGCCCCCATGCCAGCCTTCTATTTTATTTCTAAATTGCAAGCTATGAGGAATTAAAGCAATGTCCTCTTGCCTTATGTCTTATAATGATAAATAGCACGAAAATTCATGCGATTGCTCCTGACATTTAATCGTCGAGAAATTCTCTCTTAGTTTAGTTAGGATCACTACTTTATTTTAAGAATGTGAAATGTCAGAATAATAGTAGAGAGAATGATTTATTTCAGCTTATATTTCATCACATTCCCAGTGGGTCAGAAGTTTACATACACGTTGTTAGTATTTGGTAGCATTGCCTTTAAATTGTTTAACTTGGGTAAAACATTTTGGGTAGCCTTCCACAAGCTTCTCACATGAAGTTGCTGGAATTTTGGCCCATTTCTCCAGACAGAAATGGTGTAACTGAGTCAGGTTTGTAAGCCTCCTTGCTCGCACACGCTTAAGGTTGCCCATACATTTTCTATCATATTGACATCAGGGCTTTGTGATGGCCACTCAAATACCTTGACTTTGTTGTCCTTAAGCCATTTTGCCACAACTTTGGCACAACTTTGGAGGTATGCTTGGGGTAATTGTCCATTTAGAAGACCCATTTGCGCCCAAGCTTCAACTTCCTGGCTTATGTCTTAAGATGTTGCTTTAAATATCCACATAATTTTCCTTCCTCATGATGCCATGTATTTTGTGAAGTGCACCAGTCCCTCCTGCAGCAAAGCACCCCCAAAATATGATGCTGCCACCCCCCATGATTCACGGTTGGGATGGTGTTCTTTGGCTTGCAAGCTACACCCTTTTTCCTCCAAACAAAATGATGGTCATTATGGCCAAACAATTACATTTTTGTTTCATTAGACCAGAGGACATTTCTCCAAAAAGAAAGATCTTTGTTCCCATGTAGGGCTGGGCGATATGTCAATATTTTTCAGTGTGCTCTTGCAAACTGTAGTTTTGCTTTTTTTATTGGTAGTTTTGGAGCAGTGGTTTCTTCCTTGCTGCGCAGCCTTTCAGGTTATGTCGATATAGGACTTGTTTTACTGTGGATATAGATACTTGTCAACCTGTTTCCTCCAGCATCTTCACAAGGTCCTTTGCTGTTGTTCTGGGATTGATTTTAAATTTTCGCACGAAACTACGTTGATCTCTAGTGGAATTTTAAAGGCACAGTTAACTTAGTGCATTCTGACCCACTGGAATTGTGATATAGTCAATTAAACGTTAAACAATCTGTCTGTAAACACTTGTTGTGAAAATTACTCATTACATGCACAAAGATGATGTCCAAAACAACTTGCCAAAAAAACAGTTTCTAATATTAAATCGGAGTGGTTAAACATTTAGTTTTAATGACTTCAACCAAAGTGTATGTAAACTTCTGACTTCAACTGTAGGTGTGTGTATGGGTTTCAGGTAGGGCTGGGGTATATATTGAATATTCTCAATGGTTTTGCCACTGATAAAAATTAAGCACCATTGTGAATTTTACAATGATGCTAATGCCCCTTTTATTTGGCCATGGAGTTTCCCAAGCACGGTGTCATTATAATTGTTTCGCAATCCATTTTTTCTCCCAAGTCCTACGAATATGAGAACAAAGAAAAACATACTAATAACATTTCAGATTTGAACGCCATCTAGAAATAATGGTGTTAGAGTTGGGAAGTTCATTTCATTTTCCTGAACCAGTACAAACCGTTTCAAATCACTGATTAAAAATCAATTCAAAACTCTGATCAAACAATTCATGTGCATTATCACTCTAAAATATTCTTTCAAGTCTGAGAGTGGCATTTATTCATATTAAAATATTTGAGTGAAAACACATGGAACTTAACTATTTTATTGATTTATATACTGTAAATGAAAATGAAGCAACAGCTCAACCAAAAATGATAATTCTCATATAATTTATTCATATGTCATCTTAAACACATATGACTCTTCCTTTCATGATCCAAGCAATCCAATCAGCTTTGGGTGAGAAAAATAAATAAATATAACTTTTTTTCACTATAAATTTTGATAAATCCTGTCTCCTTGGGGATCGTGATTTCAAGCTTGATTACACTCCCTAGCGCCATCTAGCACTATACTTATGCATCAAGCGCATGATCATAACTAATGCCTGGAGACTGTAATGGCAAAATGTAAAGATGTAAAGGTTCAGAAGACATTAAACTAGAGTTAAACAACTGGAGTCATTATGCCTTTATGCCCTTTGTGGATCTTGAAAATGTATTTGCATTGTACAGACAAACAGACATCACATCTCCATAAAAAAAAATATTTCGATAGAAGAAAGAGTCATTTGAGATAGCATAAGTGTAAGTAAATGATGAGAGAATTATTATTTTTGAATGAACTATGTTTTCAAGTTCATTCCTCGCGTTTATTTTGTGGAAAAATCATGTGGAAGTACTTAGATTTTTAATGTGTTTTAATTCAATTAAACAGTTTAAATCTACTTGGAAATAATATGGGGGGCAATTGTTTTAAGCCATTTCAGAGCAAATACATAAATATTGAGATATTTATCAAATACTATCAAAAGGCTAAAAATATTCCCAGCTACATCTCTCAGCCCTAGTTGCAGGTGTACGTGTATGAAACAACGGCTGTCAAAGGATGTGGTTAAGCAATCTTACTGTATATTGCAGCTTTAAGCAAAAGAAAGAAAAATAGCTGGCTCTCCCCCTTGTGACAAAAAAAAGAGAGAAAGTTTAATTCGGACTAGAACATAATATTTCCTTTCCTGTAAAATTGTGGTTTACTGTAATATAAGTTTCTCTTCAGAATGTAACAACAACCTGTTAAATAAAGGTCACGCATGGGTTCTCTATTACTGCGAATCTGATGGTCAGATAAAAGCACCTCTTGTCTAAAGTGAAGATCCACTGTTTGATAGCTGTAGGCCGGCTTTGTGGGAAGGTGCAAGAACATGTGACAAAGAGGAAGAGTGACTAGCGGCTCTGATATCAAGACAAAATGTTAAAAGAAACATGAAGAGCTCCTCTGTTATCTCAAGCTGCTGTCTTGGGCAATACATTAAGACTAAATGTGGTGCTGTGTGAATGAATGAATAAATAAATGGCAATGCTCATTAAAAAACTCTGGCAGGATTCTTGCTCAGCTCTCCAAGCTGCAGATTTGAAGCCAGGTTCATTTCAAAGTAAAGGTCCTCCTTTCGGTGGACAATGATATTTTTAAAGAGATATTTAACTATAATGTTGTTCCAAAACCACATGACTTTTTTCTTGCATGGATCAAAACAGAAGACGTTAGGTAGTATGTTGGTCTCAGTCACCATAACATTTCATTGATGATGACAGAGACTAAAATTCCCCTAACATGACTAAAAAAATCATACTGGTTTGAAACAACATGATAGTAATTAAACGATTACATTATTTTGATTCTGTGGACTATACCTTCAACAAACACACACAAAAAAAACACCATGTGAATGGATGTTAAAAGCTATGACTTAAAACGTGCCTCATGCTTTTAGCCATATATGTAAATATGTTATTGCTGATGCACTACTAAATGTGAATCTGAAATTGATATGATTATTCATTCGTAGACAGAATTAATGACAAACTATGACAATGAGATGTCCCTTCCACTTCCTGTAATCATTATAGTTACACTCACTTGTCAACAAGGGTCCTGATGACAGCCAGCGTGTCCAGTACCAAACCGTCCACGTTTTGTTTTTTCCGGCGTGGCTCGTGTGGTCCTCGACCTCGCCTGGGCGGTCGAACCAGGTCCCTGGGCCGGCTGCCTCTGGCCTCTGGGGGATCAGAGACAGAGTTATCCACTCGCCTGAGCTGCCTGTGAGGGGCTGATCCCTCCTCAACATCACTGTCCTCTCTGCACACGCAGCTGTTCCCCATGGCACCACCGGTTGAGAGGTAGGGACAAAACTGCACTGACTGCAGCTGTTCTACGGTCAGTCGTAGAACCCGTGCGATGCTCCTGCTGGCACAGAATGCAATCCAGGTGGCAACTATCATATCATTGGAAGGACTTTAAAGGGTGTCTCGGTATGGGTCGGGTAGACGTGTCGATCATTGTGCTACTGCAGACGATCAGCAGCCAGGCGCAGATGAGCAAAGATTATGGTGCAGTCAACGCACATCCTAAAGCCTATGAGGTTTTCACTCCTGTGAGGAAAATCAGTGAGATTTTATTAAGAATACTCATCAAATTATTATCAACCACGGCATGGAAAAACATACAGAAGATGCTCAAAGGACTCGCAAACATTGTTTTATATAGCTAGATGAAGTAAAACACTCAACATTAGTGTGTTTCCATGATAATAGCCTCTGATCTGATAATCACAAGATTGCATTAGCAGACAAAGAGTGAGCAGTATCCAGTCGTTCAAGTAGAATAAATGCTTTAGGCCAAATCTCCAGAGCTTGCTTTGTAAACAACGTTTTGCTTTATGCATGATGTTGTTACATCTAAAACTAATCTCCTTGTAAATTTCTTAGAAATGCTATTAACCAACATTAAAATTCACTTAATGATTACGTAAAGTCATCACTTATCAGAACTAGCTAACAGTTCGTATACTTAAACTAACAGACACAGTCTTATTAGGATATCTCTCTCTCTCTGCGATTATATCAGTTGTCAAGTGTTAGCAGCGGCTAACCTCACACAGCTAGCACCCCAAACAACTTTAAAAACAACATTTAAATGATAAAATACACTCACTTATAAATGAACACTTACAAGCTAACACTTAGCACAGTCACTGACATTCACAATCCCTCAACAAATACACAGAAAGTTTACAAATAACACGCTGTCGTTTTACTAAACTTTAGTCTCTTTGGCTGCGCCTCAAATCCTAATGAGCAGCCAAGTAGGCAGCATTTAAAGGAATAACAGGCGCGTTCCGCGTCAGCTAAAACACACTAATGTTTGATACCCAAAACTATTTCAAACGCTTGTGATACTCAAAAATGACGCGGACGCAGAACACGCGTGTGATGCGGACAAATGTTGTCAAGGTGTGCAGCTCACTAGCGTTTGAAACAAAGCATCTTTCGTCATGTCAGAAATGAACGTTAGCGGCAATTTAACTAGCAACACCTCCAAACAAATGAAAAAAACATCAGCTTAAATCGTTTCCCTGAACTGACACATAAATATACAAGTCTATTTGTCGTTAAATCACATAAGTATACCACAGACGTGTGTTTACTCACCCGGTAAAGCGGAGCTCCGTTAAATTCAGCAGCACTGGTATGTAGGCCGAAGACAAACACTATACGGGAAGTGAGCTTTACTTCTCAGCGATATGATTCACAGTCACAGTCCCTCTTTAAAAATCAACATTGTGTCGATCCACAGGTTAAGACAGCCCCGGTCAGTGTTTGATTACTTAATGGCTGTCAGAGGAGTGAAAGCATGAGGACTTGCTGAAGTCAGTACAAGCCAAGGTTCAATCAGAGAGAGACATAGAGTGAGAGTGAGAGAGTGAGTGTGTGTGTGTGTGCCGCATATTTCTCTTCAGCACGTGATCAACCAGTAAAACACCAACTTCTAACGTTGTGGTAAACAAATTATAAATCGTTATAAAAGCGTTGTCACCATTGTTTTTGTCACATTTTTTTTTTCTTTCGTTTTAGGTGGGAGAATGAGAACTGGGAATCATGTTTTATCCTTCCTGCATTATGATGAATTGTGTAAAATTAAGACATTTAGCTAATCGATAGATATATGCTCAAAAATGTACTGTGAGCAAGAGTAGACACCTGACTGTACGTTCACACCAGAAGCGGCGAGAGCGTCCAAATTCGCTCTGGCTGCCCTGCCTTCGACGCTCAAGGACGCTCGTGGACGCTCTGACGTAGTTGAAAAAGGCGGCAACGTTTGTTCAGAATGCTTTGTTTTGTGAACTATATTTAAAGGGGGCCGCAATTTAAACATCCAGACATGTCGACCATTTACTTTTTGCCGACCGATCACAAGTAGCGGATATCCTCATGAACTCTTTAAAATGTGAAAATAAGAAATCGATCGATGGCAGAAAGTAATTAAAATTACAGTTGTTTGTTATCAAAATAAAATACATTTGTAATAATAAATGTGGTCTTGGTAATATATTACAGGGAAACCCGTCACGGCAATAATTCGTTTCTCCATTTTATCTTCGGAACGAATGTTTGGTGGGAACCAAAGTTTACACGGTTATGTTCTCTAGACTTCGCTACAGCGGAGCACTTCTATATTCCAATAGGTTGCCGCCGAACCGCGTCACAGCTCATTACCATAATGTTGACTGCACTTGAACTTCCATCTGACGCCCAAACCGCCCAAGACTCGCCGCGCCGCTTCTCGCCGCCGAGAGACGCTGGCTGTCATTGAAAATGAATGACTTCCGGTCAATTTGACGCTCTCGCCGCCTCTGGTGTGAACGTACGGTGAAAGACAGAATAAATGCTGTATGTTTATTGGAAACTATTAAAATAGTAATACAATTATTAATTATGTATAATGTATTACTAACATTATAATATTGTAAAAATAAAGAATTAAATAAAAAAATAAACGGAAAGCGAAATTCTTTTGAATTCATCATTCTGTGAAAACTACATTTCCCATGAGCCAATTCGATCCAAGCACAGGATCTATGTGCTCTAAGCAGATGTTGCGCACGGGATTATTTTACAGGGACACAAAACCGGACTAGGTAAATATCTGATCGAATTTCCATCTTGAGAGAATTATTTATTCTTCATCTCGGGAAATTATTAGTCTTGATTTGCAAAACAATAACTAGGGATGGATAATGTGTACTAATGCAGCGTTGTATAAATAGCGCTTCTGACTGATCCCAGAGAGTGCGATTTTAGCCACGCACGTTCGAGCTTCAGATCAATATCAGGCCCTGCAGCTGTTCTGCATGGAAATACTAAAGTTGTGTATGTGTGGTGTTGTATTGTATGTGCTGCGTATTGAAGTGTTCCTTTTTAAATGTTGTCATAAGCCTTGCTCGGCAAGGCTGCATTGTGTGTGTGTTGTTTTGAAGAATATTCCGTGTTCAATACAAGTTAAGCTCAATCGACAGCATTTGTGGCATAATGTTGATCACCACAAAAAATAATAATAATACTAATAATAATTTCGACTCGTCCCTTTTTTTCTTAAAATGGAGGGTTTAAAGGTAGATATGTGACTCTTATATTTATAAAAATGCACTTACATTAAATATTCTTATTTTAATATTATTATTATTTGAGCTGCAAAGTTGTTTAAATCTTCTCATTTGTAATGTTATGGTCGTTGAAAGAGTTTACTGCGTATACTTTTGAAATGGATTTTAATGTTTACAGATCGGCCCCATTCACTTCCATTGAAAGTGGCTCGAAGTGTAACCCAGAATTATCTTCTTTTTTTTCTTTTTTTTTTTTTTTTTTTTTAAGAAAAGGCGCTACAGTGGCCTGGGTTGCTCAGCAAGTATTGATGCTGACTGGGCCTGCTGATTGATTCCAGCCAGGTCTCCCAAGCAACCAAATTGGCCCGGTTGCTTGGGAGGGTAGAGTAACATGGGGTAACCTCCTCATGGTCGTGTTTAGGTGGTTCTGGCTCTCATTGTGGTAAATTGTGTGTGGATTGCGGAGAGTAGCATGAGCCTCCACATGCTGTTAGTCTCCGTGGTGTCATGCACAGTGAGCCATGTGATAAAATGCGCGGATTGACTGTCTCAGAATCTGACGCAACTGAGACTTCACCGCCACCACCCGGACTGAGGTGAGTAACTGCACCACCATTATTGTTAATTGGGCATTCCAAATTGGGAGAAAAGGGGATAAAAAAAGATTGTGCTTAACTTGTATTGAACCGGGAATATTCCTTTGATAGAATTTTGCAAAATTATGCCACTACTTTTCAATATGTGGATGGGCTATATATTTATCATGCATATTTCAAACTGGCAGTGAAAGTTTTGATAAACCATGCTTTGAGCTAGATTATTATAATTATAATTTTCATTTATAATGTACTATAGCTGGATATTTTAACCTTTAAATTGGAGTTGAGGTACTATTTTGGCGAAACACCTTTGATTGAATTGATTGTTTACTTTTACAAAATGTTTGAAGCTGTAATAGTAGTAAATGAGTTAAAGAGGTCCGTCTGTATTCTTTATTCGGGAGTTATCGTGTGCAATGTTCAAATCCACCACAAGGGGGTAGTATTTACCTTTCTTTATAGAAGCTGTCATTGGCTCTGATGATATTTGCTTAGTTTATTTGTATATATTTTTTTTTATATTGCTCAGACAAAAATTGCATCTATGAATCACTGTTGGTCCCATCACATATCCAAGGACCTGGGGTACAGAATATATGTGACTTGCTCCATCATTTTGCATCACTTCGGCCAGAAACACATCTTGAGTTTGATGTACGAAAGTAAAAAAACTCCAAGCAGTGGCAGAGATAATCATGTAAATGTTGGCTGATATGATCAGTTTCAGTTGTTTTACTTATTATTTTAGTGCAGAATATGCAATATGTTTTTCAGGATCAAAGTGACTCAAAATGATTAAGCAGGTCACACATTGTGTTGTTTCACATATAAAACTATCAAGGTCTTTTTTGATCTTCAGGTTTTTGATAAGTCTATGTAATTGTGCATAAAAAAAAGTGCATGGATTGATGTAAGGATTTTTGGATTAAGTCACATTTTTATTGTCCTCTATCTCTGAACAGAATCTCCTGCAGATGACTTCATGAACTGCTTGCCTTGTTTATACTGATCAAATTGACACCATTTAGGTGAGAAAGATAATATAAGTAATACCACTTCAGTGTAGCAGCATCGTGATTGATAACATACAATACATGTCTGGTTATGCTATATAGAGCACTGATGAGTGTGCTTGTAGGTGCTACCATGGCAGATGGTGTGGACCTCACCCGAAAGTTTGTGTCTGAGTCTGAACTAGAAGACAAAAGAAAGAAAAGACAGGAAGAATGGGAGAAGATCCGCAAGTCTGATGATCCAGAGGGTAAGACACTTTTCTCCCTGTCCTACACCAGTCAGACAATTTAAAGGGATAATTCACCCAAAAATGAAAATTCAGTAATTTATTCACCCTCTCAAATGTGTGTGACTTTCTTTGCTCATGGAACACAAAGGAGATGTTAGGCAGAATGTCACCATTCATTTTCATTAAACAAAATTAATATTTCTCAGACGATGAAAGTGAATGGTGACTGATGACACAATTTTCATTTTTCAGTTGAACTTTTCAGACATTAGTTGTTTTCTGTTGCATCTGCCTACTTCTGATTATGTGCATTCTGGTTCTACCACAGAGGTCCCAGAAGAAGAGTACGACCCCCGATCTCTATTCGAGAGGCTACAAGAGCAGAAAGACAAGAAACAGGAGGATTACGAGGAGCAGTTCAAATTCAGTAAGAGTTCATGCTGCTCCCCTCCCATATTCAGCCCTTTTTTTTTTTTTTTTTTATCAAACATTGATATCCACGATGATGACACATATTGCACGTCTCGGGGAGTCTTGCCTCTCTCGTCTGTACGTAACCTTATTTTTGGGTTTATCTGTCTCTGCATGTGCATAAGCGTGTGCCTACATGCGTATACAAACGCTGGTGTGTATTTGGGCATTTGGTGGGTGTCTATGAGTGTGAACAGATGGGAGTGGAGGAGATCAAGAGCAGGTCTGTTCTTGCATGTGCTAATGGGAGACTGGCATGATCTTAGCATCTCTGCTTCGTATCTGTATCCCTGGTGACAAACCCACTCTCGGTCTCCCTGACGACCATTGCTGCTCCTATTCCTGTTGGTTCCAAGGGCTGAATCTCTTGATCTAGAGGCTATTGAAGTAAAATAGTAGTTGGGAATCGAGAATGGGTGCTTATTCAGAACTGGGTTCCGTTTAAAAAAATCTATATATTAAAACTGAAATTTTATGAATTTTTGTTGCTTAACAGTTTTTAAAAGTCTTGATTTCCTGTTTTGAGGTACGTTTACTTCAAAAATAAGAGTCCTTAAAAGCATGGTTCTGCCCAAAATGAAAACATGGTCCTTTTCTCACCCATTTGTCTTTCTAAACTTCTATAACTTTCTTCTTTGTAACATAAATGTTAAAAGTTTGAAGAATATCTTGGCCACTCCATTACATATATTGAAAGCGTATGAGGACTAGGACTGTCAAGCTCCAAAATGAGATTAAAGCAGCACCATAATTGTATTATAAAAATTTAAGGCCAAAGTCCAAAATTTAAGTTGTTAGTCACTGACAATCTTGACATCTGACATGAAGTTAAGTAAAGTATGACTTTTGAATCATATTCATGACTGAATTTACATTTTTGAGTGGCCTTTTCCTATAAGGAACCAAATACACATTTGATTTCAGCAGAACCATTTGTGTTGTTGTTCCTCCACAGAGAACATGGTTAAAGGACTGGATGAAGAGGAGACAAGCTTTCTTGAGGAGGTGTCACAGCAGCAGTGTCTAATAGAGAAACGCAGGCATGATGAGGAAGCTAAGGAGATAAAAGAATACAGGATATCCTTTTGCACCTCGATGTGCACACATTATTACTTTCACGCAATTGACAGTGAGTTTTGCTCTCCACCTGAGTCTGTCTTCACGTTCACCTTAGTTAAGCCAGCGATGGAAGCCTCAGCTGTCAATTGCGGTTATAGCTAGTGAAAAGCAGAGTTCTTGTACCTTGTTAGTGTACATGCTCTCAAAAAAGACTGCAGCAAGAGAAACCTGACACACTGTCGATCCAGCTCTGCTGCTGTGGAAAAGTCTTGCATGCTTGGCAAATGAGTGTAAAATGAAATGGGAAAACAGGCAAAATTTTCAGTCAGTCTCCTTGTGTTCAGATTCAGCAATTTACTTTTTGCCACTGGAAACAATTAACAATAACATAATTTGGTTATATTACAATAAGAAGCAGAGAACTTGTTTATTACCATTTTGGGGTTTAACATTTTCTTCTAGATGTAATTTTGGGGAAATTTTAGGATGTCTTAAAGGAATAGTTCACCCATGTGTATGACCTTTTGTCTTCTGTAACACACAAATATTTGCAAATGCAAGTGAATGGTGATCAGACCTTTGAAGCTCCAAAGAGAACATATAGGCAGCATAAAAGTAATTCATATGACTTAGTGTTTAAATCTTGTCTTCAGAGTGATATCATGAAAGGTGTGGGTGAGAAACAAATCAATATTTAAGTCCTTTTTTACTATAAATCGCCACCTTTGACCAGTAGGTGGCAATATGCATGAAGAATGCAAATAGCCAAAAAACAAAAGAAGAAAGTGAAAATTTATATTTAAATATTGATCTGTGTCTCACCCACACCTATCATCATATCACTTTATCTCATTTACTCACAAATTCTCTAATTTACTCACCCTCATACCATCCCATGAGGGTGAGTTAAGATATTTAGAATAATTACTGTGCTCTGTAGGTCCACACAATGCAAGTGAATGGGTTCCAATATTTTGAAACTCCAAAATCCACTTAAAGGGAGCAAAAAATTAATCAAAATGACTCCAGTGGATAAGTCCATGTGTTCAGACACTGTATGATAGGTGTGGTGAGAAACAGATCAATAAATTTAAGTCCAATTTTTGTCATAAATTTGCCTTGCACATTAGGGGGCGATATGAACAGAAGAAGAAGAATGTGAGAGTAGAAATTGACTGAGCAGGGAGGAGAATTTATTGTAAAAATAAAAAAAGGACATAAATATTGATTGTTTCTCACCCACACCTATCAAATCACTTCAGAATATATGGATTTAACAACCTGAGTCATCTGGAGTACTTTTATGTTGCCCTTATGTGACTTTTGTTGCTTCAAAATTTTGGCACCCATTCACTTACACTATATGGACCTACAGAGCTTAAATATTCTTCTAAAAATCTTCATTTGTTTTCAGCAGATAAAAGAAAGTCATACACATCTGCAATGGTATGAGGGTGAGAAAATTATTTGAGAAGACCAGTTGGTTAAAGCGTTGCCATCAAATGTGTAAAATGCCCCTTTCTGTTCGCTAATATGCCTTGCATTTGGACGGACAACATTGAATACTAACAGATTGTTCCATATTATCCCAATTTGTTGCATTTAACCACACTAAGTCATGCTAATGCTATGCTTTGAACCATACAATTGATTTTCACATTGAAGCAAGTGACTCGATCAGCAGTGCCCTTTCTCATCTGCCAATCAGGTATGCCTGTAGATAGAAGGTTGGAGGATGTGTTGTCGTGGCAACTGAAACCTTTCCTAGGGCTTGATAACTGCATCTAAAAGCACCGCTGAGAGCTATGATCTGCAGCATAATACAGTAATGTGCCCTAATTCTGCTAAATGTAAAGTGTCACCTTTTTAGGTCATTTGGTTGTGCTGAGTCCAAAAGGAAGTAGGTTTGATTTCTGTTGAAAAAAATGGGTTTACGAGCAGTTGCCCTCTTTATGTTGCTTCCTTACCTGTCAGTGGATATTTAAAGGATGGTTTGTTCTGCTTTTGTGGTAATCATCTGTTCCAGCTTAGTTGGCCTCGCTAAAGTTCTTGTGATATGAAAAGGAAAAACTGTGTTTTTCAAATGGCTTACCACAACTGTAGTGGTGTAACTGTGATTACCCTTTCCAGTGTCTGAAAGTAGGTTAGGTTACTGTGAATTTTTCACACGGTTTGGTTGTACCAAAGTGTGTACATGGTTGTTTCCTTAACTGTTGATCTTTACAGTGCTCTTCAGAAGCGGGCTATCAGCGAGAGCCAAAAGAAGGAGCCAGAGAAAAAAGCAGGACCTAAACCATCAGAACAAAAGACCAGTCACCTTTCTCAGGCCCATCTGTTGGCTGGGGCAGTCAAACGGCGCAGGTATGAAATGAGAGCAGTTAGTTACTCAAAACAGTTTGTTTTTTAGAATAACTTACCCTGACGTGTATAAAATAATGGTTTAATGTTGAAATTGGACTTAAAAGTCTTGCTCTCCTCCAATGGTACATACCATACATCTCAAAGATGAAGTGTGCAATTCCTGCAGCACCAAATGGAACTGCAAAAATAGTTATTGTTTTCACGCCATTGGTTGAGCCAGTTGTTCCTGTAATGGGCTGGTAACCTAACAGAACAATGTTTGTATAGCACCACAGTGTTTACACTTTTTAGGGAAATCAACCTACAAATGACTGTTAGTTGATTCAGCATATGATTCAAGGAAAAGTAAAAGTATTTAAAATAAAAAATGGGGCATTCACATACAGTGATTCACTCCAACTCTATCCCCATGTTGATTGACTATTATTCTAAATATTGGAAAGGTCATATTGCCCTCAATCTTTAAGGTGGTTATTATGGCCCTGTGTAGAGTAATACCTGTAGAAAATGATGCAGTTCCTTTATTTGTTGGCTTAGTTATTTGTGGTTTACTTTTTGTCTTTGTACAGCTCATCTCTGTCTTCAGAAGGAAGTAAAAAGCAGAAAGTAGAAGAGACAGCTGCTGGCAATGGCAGTCAGACAGGTGAGCAAGGTGCAAGAGAAGTCTATTAGTATACTGTATACTAGACACACATTATGTAATCTAGTGATTTTCATGTAATTATTAGAGATCTGTAATTACACGTTAGAGATCTAAATGCTTTCAACATGTACCAGGTAAGATATCAGTTAATAAAGCATTGCACAATTTCATGTCTTTATAGAGAACTTTAATGTACATTCTGAGTTAAAAGTTCAGCTTTATTCCCAATGTCTGTGAAATTATGCTGATACCACAAATAATCATTTCTAGTGTCCCATTGACTTCTATTGTAAGTGCAATACTATCAACAGACCAAATTGTTTCTGTTGTAACAAGTTGTAACTGTAATATTCTGTTTACCCAGAATTTACCTTAAATAATACACATTAACCTAATGTACAGGCCAGGGTTCCCACGGTCTTGAAATCCTGGAAGAATCAGGTAATTTGAAATTTGTGAATTCCAGCCCTGGAAAAGTACTAACATAGTCATGGGAATTTCTCTTGTGAATATAATTTCTCCTAGTTATGCTCAGCTTTGAAAATTTCCATGGCAAGAAATTGGTTGTTTTGAATGCAATCTCTATAAAATGATTAGATATACTGATGAGTCGAAACATTTTGACCACTTACATATGAAGTGAATAACATTGATCATCTCCTAACAAGGGCATAAGTCAAGCTCTGGGTAGATTAGTTGGTAAGCAAACAATCAATTCTCATAGTCATCGTGCTGACTACAGACCTGAGCAAATTTGACAAGGGCCAAATTGTTATGGCCAGACGTCTGGGTCACAGCATCTCTGAAATGGCGAGGCATGTGGGGTGCTCCCGGTCAGCAATGGTGAGTACCTACCGACAGTGGTCCAAGGATGGGCAAACTGGTGACAGGCTGACGGGCGCCCAAGGCTCATCAATTCGCAAGGGCAACGAAGGATGTCCAAACCGACAGAAGGTCTACTGCAGCACAAGTAACAATTTTTTTTAATGATGGTTACGGGAGGAATGAGACATAACACGCAGTGCATCGAACCCTTCTGCGTATGGGGCTGCGTAGACGTAGACCGTTCAGAGTGCCCATGATGACCCCTGTCCACCATCAAAAGCACCTGTAATGGGCACACGACCATCGGAACTAGACCTTGGAGCAGTGGAAATATCCGATGAGTCCTGTTTTTTTTTTTTTTTTTACATCACGTGGACAGCTGTGTACGTGTGTGCCATTTACCTGGGGAAGTGATGGCACCAGGATGCACTGTGGGAAGACGACAAGACAGGGAGGGAGTGTGATGCTCTGGGCAATGTTCTGCTGGGAAACCCTGGTTTCCGGCAATTCATTTGGATGTCAATTTGCCACCTACCTAAACATCATTGCAGACCAGGTACACCCCTTCATAGCAATGGAATTCCCTGATGACAGTGGCCTCTTTTAGCAGGACCATCAGCATTTTAGCATCATAATGTTTTGGCTCTTCAGTGTATGCTGTACTTATCCAGTTATCATCAATGATCAGTGTAATTTTTACTGTAAGGCTTTTAAGTAATAACTTGTTTTAGACAACTTAGTTGTTCGAGACTGCGCCTGCTCTATGTTTGTGTGTATGTGTGTATTGTGTCCTCAGAGCAGGAGGCGGGTGAGCCTAAATCCCTTGGCATGGGTGTGACTCACTCGGGCGTTCTCCACCTGCCCTCCGCCGCTGTATGCGTGGGCATTCTGCCAGGGCTTGGAGCTTACTCGGGCAGCAGCGATTCTGAGTCCAGCAGCGACAGTGAAGGTAGCGTGGACGAGATTGGCTTTCCCATAAAGCGCCACAGGCTCTTCAGATAGACACATTTACAGATCACACTCCTAAGTCTCACACTCTCCCTGTACACCTGTGCTGTATTGCCCAAGGCTCGGGCTCCAACCCCTTGCCTACTCAGCGGTGTGGAGCAAAAATCAGTACCTAAAATGATTTAGCTCCTTGGGTGTCTCTTATTTCAGCTGAATACTTTGTGTTTAAAGTTTGGATAGGTCTGTTTAATTTTTTGCTTAATGTTTATTAATGGCAATGTAATGTTAATTTTGATTTTGGTTGTTGTTGATGTGTTGTACTCTCAAAACATGACAATTCCCCCATCCTCCTCCATATTACGTTTCATACAGTTTAAACCCCTGGCAGCTTAACCTGGTGACACACCTACCCACCTGCCCCTGCGGCTTCTGCTGAGCTAGTGGCCAAGGGGACACTGACTGACTGACTGACTTCCAAGGATCAAGAAGACTGCTAAATCAAACTTTAAGTCCAGATCTCTGACATCATCACAAGACAAATCAGACATATTTTGGGCAGTGCCTGTTTGAAGATGATTAAATGTCTTGATTAAGTTTTAAGTTTCTTTGACTTTTAAAAAACTGAATGCTGCAATGCTAAATGCTGGAATTTTCATTAACCGTGCCCTATAAGGACATGAAATGTGCGTGTGACATTCATTGGAATGAAAATGAGGATGAAAATAAAGATGTTTCTCATGTAGTTATGCTTTTTTCCTTATCATTTTCTGTTTCTTATCACAGTCAATGTGAAATGGTATTCATAACCTGTTTAACAATAGCCTTCAACAATGTTTAAACCAGGGACTAAAAAAAAAAATGTCATGACACCAAAGGCCAAAGAGTTTATAACAATACATTTTTGAAACTACACTTCAAATGAAACGTGTGCTATGATCCTGAAGGAAATCCCAGATTTCTTTGCCTAATTGCACACTGTGGATGTCGTATTCTGTGGCTGAAGACCTTTTTCACAACTATGTATAATTACTACATGTACTGTACATGCACAGCTTATCCAGATACAAAGAAAACGACTCGGTTACTAACGTAACCTCGGTTCCCTGAGAGGAGGGAACGAGTGTTGCGTAAGTAGCTTACGCTATGGGAAAACTCTGTTTCTCGAGAAATATTGAAGTCTTTATGTAAAACGCATTGCAGCTGCACAGCAGACAGTAATGAGCGAGGCAGCTCGGTCATTGGCTGTGCCGCAGCAACTGCTCGAACCAATGACGGGGCGTCATTGATCATCTGTATCAGTTCTGGAAACCACGTCTGGTTTTTCCAGAGTGGGGCTACCAGGAGCACTGCACATTTCACCTCCCTGATCCGACTGATGATCTGAGGTAGCATCACGATCGGGGGAAAAGCATACAAGGGGCGGCTCGGCCAATCTTGGGCGAGCGCGTCCGTGCTTTTTGAGAAGAAGAGAGGGCAGTGCGCGTTTTCCTTGGAGGCGAAGAGGTCGACCTCTGCCTCGCCAAAGGTTTGCCATAACCACTGAACCGTCAGAGGGTGGAGAGACCATTCTCCTGGGAGAACCTTGTCTCTGGATAGCATGTCCGCTCCTTGGTTCAGGACACCTGGCACGTGCACTGCCCTTAGTGAGCGCAGGTGGTGTTGTGACCATAGAATGAGCTCCCTGGCCATAGAGTGCAGGGAGCTCGACCTGAGTCCACCTTGGCGATTTATATACGAAACTACCGTCATGTTGTCCGTTCGGACCAGGACGTGTTCGTTTTTTAGGTACGGAAGCAGGGCTCTGAGAGCCAAGGCGACCGCTTTCATTTCCAGACAGTTTATGTGTAGGCGCTTTTCCGGGTTTGACCGAAACCCGGAGAGAGGCCTGCCCTCGTAAAGGGCCCCCCATCCTATTTTGGAGGCATCTGTCATGATCATTTTTCTCCGCATACTCACGCCCAGACTCACGCCGGTTTGATACCAGTTGATGGCTTTCCAGGGCGTCAGGGCTTTTATACAGCCGTGATTCGCTCTGATCAAAAAGTGGCCCGAGTGCCACGCGTGAGTGGGGACACGGCTCTTGAGCCAGCGCTGGAGAGGACGCATGTGCAACAATCCTAGCTGGAGTACAGTTGATGCCGAGGCCATGAGACCGAGCATTCTTTGAAATCGTTTGACGGGGGCTTGCGCGCCCGTTCTGAACGATGTTGCAAGGCGTCGAATAGAGAGCGCGCGCTCTGATGAGAGGCACGCTGTCATCTGCACTGTGAGTCTAGCACTATTCCCAGAAAAGAGATATTCTGGCTGGGGGATAGCACGCTCTTTGCAAAATTGATTCTCAGACCCAGGCATTCTAGATGGCTGATAATCCAAGATCTGTGCGTCATTAACTGGTCCTCTGATTGTGCTATGATTAGCCAATCGTCGAGGTAATTCAGTATTCGCACTCCCGCTGTCTCAGGGGAAAGTGCCGCGTCCATACATTTCGTGAATGTACGGGGGCCAATGATAGGTCGAATGGTAGTACTGTGTACTGGTATGACTGTCCCTCGAAGCTGAATCTCAGAAAGGGCCTGTGATGAGGCGCTATCGGAATGTGAAAGTAAGCGTCTTTCAAATCCACTGATAGAAACCAATCCCCGGGGCGAACTTGCGCGAGGATATGTTTGGTTGTTAACATTCTGAACAAGCGAATCATTAAAGCTTTGTTCAGATGTCTGAGATCCAGGATGGGGCGAAGGCCACCGTCCTTTTTCGGGACGAGAAAATAGCGGCTGTAAAAACCCGCCTCGCTCAAAGAGGGAGGAACCGTTTCTATAGCGCCCTTCTCTCTCAGTTTGAGCACCTCGGTGCGTAGAACATGTGACACATCTTTTCTCACTTTCGTCTCGACCACCGATGAAAAGCGGGGTGGTCTGCGAGCGAACTGAAGTGAGTATCCGTGTTTTATTATGTTCAAAACCCATTTCGGCATGTCGGGGATTTTTTCTCAGGCTTCTGCTCGCACAGATATGGGCTGAATGCTGGCTGGGGGCGTGTCGCAGTGACGTATGGGCCCCACCGGCAAATCGCTTTGTGCTAACACAGAGTCTACGGCTCTCAGAGGCGCAGGTGCGCGCTGAGCAGCCGTATTGAGTGCCGAGTGCAGGGGTGCGTGTGAGAGTACAGGCACGTGCGCTATCTCCGAGATGCTCACAGCATGAGTCGGAGAGATGCTTGCAACTGTATGAACAGTGTTTTGGGGTGGGGGTGCATACATCATAATAGGCACGCGCGCCACATTCATAAAGCTTTCCGCATTTAGCGGGGAGTTTCTTTGCTCACGCATTGCATCTGTGATGCTTGCGGCATGAAATAGAGAGCTGTTTGAAACTGTATGGGTAGCTGTGTGTAGGGGTGCGTGCAGTACAGCAGGCACGCATGCTACACTTATAGTATTTCCCGTTTTTACTGGGGAAGTGTTTATAACTGTGGGAACAGTGCTTGTGTGTAGTGGTGCATACATGACAATAGGCACACGATCTACATTTTTGGGACATCCAGCCTGAACTGGGGAGGTATTTGGCACTGTTTGGACAGTATTGATATGTGGGAATGCGCACTTTAGTGTGGACATGTGAACCCTTAGTGACACAGGCAGAAAATGACTCTTTTCGTGATTTCTGTGTGTCGCCGTAAAAACGGCGTTTGATTGCAGGTGAGCGAGTTTTATGACTGGCCCATTGACTGCTGTATAGACATTTCCAGCCGCCTGTAAGGGGACTGGGTAATGTTTTAGATGTTTGAGAGAGAGCGGTCCGGCTTTCGCGAGACATGTACTCTCTCTTTTTCTTCCTGTTGCTAGGAAGACTTACGAGGCTCCGTGTTCAGAGTGATTCTGGGCCGAGGACCTCGTTGCTCGTGCGGCTTTCTTCGGCCAGCGGAACGCGAGCGCCGTCGAGCGTCCTTTTCAGGTCTGCTCTTAGGCTGGGAGACGGGCAGCTCTGCCCTGGCTCGCTGCTGCTGCTGGGGCGGTTTCTGAGACGAGCTGGAGCGCTTGGGCAGGAAGTGATGCATAGTTTGCTAATCCTTCCGAGCCTCAGTCAAGCGTTCAGTGAATTCTCTCACCGCCGGTCCGAACAGGCCGCTTGGAGTGACAGGCGCGTCAAGAAATGGTGCCTTATCCGCGTCCTTCATCTCCGTTAGCGTTAGCCACAGATGGCGCTCAAGGACGGTCAAATTAGCCATGGCCCGGCCGATGGATTGGGCGGTGGCCTTTGTGGCTCGCAGGGCTACGTCCGTAGCGCTGCGCAGGTCCTTGAAAGCCTCGGGTTCAGGTCCAGACTCGTCCATGGTGCGGAGAAGTTTGGCCTGAAAAACTTGTAGGACCGCCATCGAATGCAGCGCTGACGCAGCTTGGCCGGCGGCGGCGTATGCGCGACCGGCGAGAGCTGAGGTGGTTCTGCAGGGCTTCGAGGGGTGAGAAGCTCTGGCCTTCCATCCAGCGGTGGAGGGTAGGCATAGATGGTTGGCCACGGTCTCCTCGAGGGGCGGAGTTGCCTCATAGCCTCTTTCTCTCGCGCCGTCCACTGAGGAGAGCGAGGAAGAAAAAGAAGGCTTTAGGCGAGCAGAGTGCGGGGCTTTCCACGACTTTGTGAGCTCGTCGTGGACCTCAGGGAAGAAAGGAGAGGGTCTCTGTCGGGGCCTGCCGGCGTCCTGCAGGAACCACTCGTCCAGCCGGGCTGCGGGCGGGTTCTTCCGGGAAGACCAGTCGAGCCCGAGGTCTTCCACGGCTTTTGACAGGATACGGACGATTTCCGAGTCCATGCTGGTGCCCGCGCTCGTGTCCGCTGATGTCGATGGCGCTGGGTCGAACAAGCCCGGCCAGTCGTCGGATGCAGCGTCAAGAGAGAGGCTGTCATCCTTTCCATCGCCGCCCCTGATGTGCCGAACGAGACGAGACCCACCGCTTTGTTGGAGGGGTGCAGGTCCGCCTCGTGAAGTGGACTGGCGGCGGGAGATTTCTGGTAGCGGTGATGTACGCGGGACTGAGCCGGCATGACGTCACCGAGTCGGCGTGCTCTGGCAGCCTCTGTGAGCGGCGCTTTTCTTGCGTGGCTCGAACGGAGGTGGCAGCACGGTGGAAGCCGGCTCGCTTGCGTGAAAACGGCAAAGCGAGCGCGCAGCTCGGCGAGGCCCAAGGAGTCGCATTCGGGCATCCGCCCTGAATGAGTGCAGCTTCTGCGTGGTCCAGACCCAGGCAGCGAGTGCAGATGATGTGCCGATCTCCGTCGTGAAGAGGGCCTCTGCACGAGGCGCAGGCTGAAGGCATTTGAAACAACGCCTTGGAAAATCACTCTTTTACTTTTAAAAGCGTCGCGGGGGCGAGCGCTTGCAGTAAAGGATATGCGATGCGCGCCGGATGGCGTAGCAGAAGGCTTCGAAGGCGGCTGAAGGCGCCGCCGTCCTCTTAGCAGTCCCGCTGTAAGCTTGTCAACGGCGGCGAAAGACTCCAACAATCCGGAGGATCCAGCGAAGAGTCTTCGCTGAAGGAGATTAAATCTAAAGGAACTCGCATGACGGGGTGCCCATTATATAGCCTGCCCATGCTAATTTCGGCAGGCTTTGAGCACGCGAACGCGAGGCGCGCGCCCATTGGTCGCGCGTTCAGAGTCGCCCCGTCATTGGTTCGAGCAGTTGCCGCAGCATAGCCAATGACCGAGCTGCCTCGCTCATCGCTGTCTGCTGTGCAGCTGCAATGCGTTTTACATAAAGACTGCAATATTTCTCGAGAAACTGAGTTTTCCCATAGCGTAAGCTACTTACGCAATAGGAGAGACCTCTCGATAGGGAACATTATTAGAGGTAAAAAGCACATTTCTCAGTTTCCAAGTCTTCACTGAATTATTGTTAGTTATGATGCATTAATACAGATTTGATGCTGCCAGGTTTTGACTGAGAAGAAGATCTGTAATTAAAATTAACTGGAAAATATGATTTCTATGCTTATGAATCCACCGCACAGAAAAAAACTTAATTGCTTATTTTTGCATATTTTGGTGAAGCAAGTGGCTTGCTTATTTTGCTCTACAATTTTTTTTTCACCCACCCCTTAGCAGAGTACTGTCACTTTAAAAAGAACATAATTAACCGTTCTTTTATTTTGTTCTAACTGGTTACCATTTGGAAAGGAGGCTGCGGAACTTCTGAACTGGAACAAAAATAAAAGAGTTTTTGCTCCGAACGAACCCAAAAGAAAACATTTCGTTTTTGGTCCCTAGTTTAAACAGCTATTTGGCTTGAGGTTCAATATTTTCCCTGGTCACCCATCCTTGGTTATATCAGCCGTAAAGGAAAGCCGTTTTAGAGGTGGCACAAATTGTTACATTTTGATGAAAGATTACAAAACCTGTTTTAATTTAGAAAAAACGTGTGTTGAATTGTGCAAATAAAAACTGAAATGTGTATTAATAAATTAAACCGGGTCAATCTTGGTTTTATTTTGACTTTAAATCAAAATCATGATGCAAATTGTTAATCTATGTAAAACTTTCTAAAAGGATGGCTGGCAGTATTTAAAAGGTGTTTTGTGGATTCTCTTAAAACCTAGTTGCCACAATTACAGAACCAATTTTAACAGCTAAAGGTAATCAGATCCAAAGCCTCAGTTCCCAAATCAATGGAAGTGTTTGTGTGGCAGTGATGTGTGCTCATAGTTCACAGGGTCATGACTTTCTCAAATAAAATTTATTGACCTGAGTGGAACATAAACGACCATTGAAACTGTACAAAATCAACAACACCACCTTGTCCATGGCACCACACGATTATCACTAAATACAACTCACTACAGTAAAAGGTACTTTTTTTTTTTTTTACCCCTTTCACTTCTTTTAAAACACAGAAAACGGCAGTATAAAGTTACATTCAGCCAAATACCATTATTCACGTATTTTGTCATAGACATAAATGGCCATTGCATCTCGATTGATAAGTCATCATATATAAACAAATAAATAAAAACATTTATTAAAAACACTTATTTACAGAATAAAACATGCACTTTGCCCATTTAATCGGTCAAGGGGGGTGTAAACAGTTAGCGGGTTTTGAAAACATGCAGTGTGAACTCCAGGCCTGGAGCTCTTATTCCGGCATCGTGTTGCTAGGCGACAGGTTCCTCTGTTTGAAATACTGTGTGACCTGTTGCGGCAGCTCTGCCAATACAGATTTGGCTAAAGTTTCCTTCGGAGCCTACAACAAAAACACACAACAACTTCATTGAATACGCATATTTGAGTACACGCTGGCAGTAGGGACTTGTTAATCCACTTCCATTAAATGAAAACGAAGAAATGGGACATTTGGTTGTATGGTGCTGAATGTTGGCACCATGTCCCTCCATATTCTCTTTAAGCTAAATGATTTTCAATTTCCTCTTAATGGAACCCAAATGAGCGAGCACTGCCCGCTCCCTCCTGCTGTTGAGGAAATCACATGGCCCACAGACCGCCCACTCTCACTCCTACTGAAGGTTCTGTTTACATACGTGCTCCAAGATTGGATTCTGTTCAGAACAAGAAACTATCCAGAGGTCTGCGGCAACAGAAATATTGATTATGTGTCTAAGAGTCTATGGGTAAGTTTATCTCCAACTGTGCAGAAAATCATTTTTGACCTGGCTCTGTAATCACCATGTACATCTGTATTTTAAAAGCATTACATCATGTTCCCCTATGACTATACCCATACATAACTGAACAAGGGTAATCATGGAGTGAATTCGAGAAATACTCACATTGCGAAAGTCCCTGAATGGAACAAACTGCACAATGTCTCGTACTGCCTCCTCTCCTGTGTAGGATCGCAGCACACTGCTGTCTCCATCCAGAAACTCCATGGCAGTAAAGTCAGCATTGCCCACCCCAATGATGATAATGGACATGGGCAGCTTGGCAGCTTGAACTACAGCGTGACGTGTCTCATCCATGTCACTGATCACGCCATCAGTAATGATCAATAGTGTGAAGTATTGCTGCAGTGAGAGAGAGAGAGACAATGCAGAGAGGTTACAAGAGGACTCTGTGTAAGGTCAGGAGGTGACGTGCATCACAATGTCATACAGTTTACTCAAATATCACATGCACATTTTGTGCACTTCCTTGAAACTGCTTTTTAAGTCATACACTTCAAAAGTAGAGGCTCAGCTACTATAAATGCAACCTGACTGTTTTTAAAGTTTTTGAAGAATATGTGAATGATGTACGCTCATGCAAGAATGATAGCAAATTATTGTTGGTTGCCAAGACATAGCCATGCTGTTGCTAAGATTCTTTTAGTGGATTTTACTGCATTGTGACAGTTGTTAGTGTTGTGTGTGGTTTCTTACTGGCCCAAGTCAAAAGATCCATCCCCTCAAGATATTCTGTTCCCTAGATTTGACTCTGGTCCCTCCTTCAATTTAAGTCTATGGAATTTTTGCCCTTTGTATTGTATTGTATCATTGTTAAATTTTTCTGTTATATTGCTTAGAAAAATAATAACATCAAGCCACAAGATTTGAGGTTTTAAAAATCACCATTACTTAAAGGGATCGTTGTGGATATGTGAATCACCAAAAACACAAGATCAAGAAAGAGAAAGTGAAAGTTAAAGTGGAGATTGACTGAGCAGGGAGGAGAATTTATAGTAAAGAAAAGACTTAAATATTGATCTTACCCACACCTATCATATCCCTTCTGAAGAATTTGATTGAACCACTGAAGTCTTATGGATTATTTTTATGCTGACTTGTGTGATTTTTAGAGTTTAAACATTTTGCATGGACCTACAGAGCTGAGAAATTCTTCTAAAAATCTATGTTTGTGTTCTGCTGAAGAAAGAAAATCATACACATCTGAGATGTAATGAGGGTGAGTAAATGATGAGAATTTAGGGTGAACTATCCCTTTAAGTTTTAGCAATAGTAATATTGATGCTTGCCTTAGCCAGCAACATTAATAAAGTATTCTTGGGGACCTGGGTAGTTCAGCGAGTAAAGAAACTGACTACCACCCCTGGAGTCGCAAGTTCAAATCAAGGGCATGCTGAGTGACTCCAGCCAGGTCTCCTAAGCAACCAAATTGGCCTGGTTGCTTGGAAGGGTAAAGTCACATGGGGTAACCTCCTCGTGGTAACTATAATGTGTTCCTCACTCTCGATTGGGCGCACTGTGAATTGTGCGTGGATGCAGCAGAGAATAGCGTGAAGTCTCCACAAGCACTATGTCTCTGCAGTAATGTGCTCAACAAGCCATGTGATAAGATGCGTGGATTGACAATCTCAGACGTGGAAGCAACTGAGATTCATCCTCTACCACCCGGATTGAGGCGACTCCCAATGCCAACACAAGGCTTTAGAGTGCATTGGGAATTTGGCATTCCAAATTGGGGAGAAAAAAGGTATTGTTAATCAAGCCCAATTATGATGGTTTACTTTGATACAAAGGCAGAGTGAAGGGGAAAGCATGTTGATTTGCTGAGATTCATGTTAAAACAGTCACACCACCCTACCCCCACACTGCACATGAAGACAGACGGAGAGTAAATGTGTAGAGGGGATTTACATTGTCACTTTCCCCCCCTCCTGCTCTTCATGGCAGCTCTTCTGACAGCAACAGATAGCATGGAGCTGTGCCTTTCTTTCCAGCTATAATTTAGCTATTGCTGTAAAGACAAGATGCAATACTTCATCCTGGAGTTCAGCCCTGCTGCACATATGGAAAGAGGAAAACCGGATGTGTTTTAATCGGGTTTTCCTAGAGCTATCACAGTAGAAAAAACGAAAAGACAAATGGGCACACGAGAGCATTTGGGATTGGTCTTTTAGCTCCTTGTCCTAAAACAGCCTTGAATAAAGCTAGTGATGTGACCTAAATATATTTTGGTGGTGGGATGAGATGGAAAGCAAGTATTTACCATGATACACACTCTTGTGGACAACTAATCTTTGAGTCAAGTGCCTCCAAACGGCATTGCATAATAACCCACCCCTATAAATGGGTTTCTCTAGCTCACTCTACAATAAAAACAAATATTTTACATGCACTTAACATGAATGTACGAGGACATGCTTTAAGTGCTACTTAAGAGAGATGCTGTCCGTTAACGTGAAGTGCTGAAATGTGACAATATAGTGCTGCTTGTCATTGCAACTTCATTATAATTGTGCATAACTTTAAAAAACTTTGTAATTTAGCTAGTTGGAAATATACAACAAAAAAAATATTATACTGTGCATATATATGTATTATACTTATTTATTTTCCATGCATGGCAGCAAGTTATTATTATTGTTGTTGTTATTATTATTATAATTAGCCTTGTCTGTTAATAGTAATAATAAAATAAAAACGTATGTATACTGATATTAAATGAGCATAAAGTGTAGCTATAGGTATTTAAATTGTAGAAAATTTTGAGATTGCCCTGCAGGTGTCTGCATAAGTCTGTGTCCTTACGATGTTCTTAGCTCTGTACGACTACTCCAGAGTACTCCTAAATCTACAAGCATTTTCAAGTACTAGTTAAAGGTGCACTCAGTAATTCTAATCAATACACTTTTTGTCAAATTCTGCAAATATATAAATGTCTGCAAGCTGTCCATTCTGTGGGTGGGCTGAAAAAAAAAAATCTAGTATTTGTACACAAACCTGGCTCTGTAAATGGGACAAAAACAAAGTTGGACAGACCGGTCCACACAACACTACTCCAGCCAATCAGCAGAGGAGAAGAGCGACGACAAATCTGGCTGATGCAAACTTTAAAAACTCCAAGGAGGACAAATGGCAGAGAAACAGACCATGAGAAAAAGATCAGACAAATATAAACTAAAATTGAAGGATTATGATAAGTCGAAGGCTAGGAGCCGTGTCAACATCGGCGTTGCTTTTCAGCGGTTGAGAGACATTCGAGAGGAAAAAGGCTCGAAGATAGATGCAGAAGTTGCACTTTTTCTTCTCGATAGGTGGGTAACATAAATTTCGCTATGTTTCACAGAACCCATATATGCTGTTGCTGTGATGTTAGATTTAGAAGCAGGAGAGTTGTGAATGGGGGCAGAGCTTCCAAAAGAGCACTGAATGGAGGGGTGTGTTTGTTTTGGTAGTTGAGTATGAATATCAACAGTGTTTCTCAGGAATCGCTGAGTGCACCTTTAAGTTACAGGCCGCAAAACTAAGATGAATTCTACAATATACTTAGGCTTACGATGCTTTTGGGAAACGCTGCCCTGAGCCATATCTGGGGATCAGAACATCATTGAGACTTGGGGACTTGAACCAATAAGCAGCTACCAACAACACCCAAGCAAGAAACAACCATATTGCAACACCTTAGCATCATGGTGATACATTTTGCACAGGCAAGCACCGCTCACATTTTCTTCAGACAATGTATCAATATTTTCTTTTATGTGAGAGGCCACTGAACTTTATTAGGAAGATGACAAAATAAGCAAGGACACTCATGTGGAACTGAAATAGGGCCAATGCCATGCCCTGTTTCATTAGGTCCATTATGAACAAAATGAGCTGTACAGTCATGCAGAATGGAATCAGAGGAGGGACAAGGCTATGCCCCCTGCCCTTGTCGCCATACTGTATCTCTGAGACACTGTGGGCAGCACTTCCTGTAAACACTGTGTTAACCTTCTTATATATACACACTCAAAGCACAACATAAAGTCACACATGCTGTCTTACCACAAACCATCAAAATATTTATGGACTCGAGGGCCTGAGTAGATCAGCAAGTAAAGAAACTGACTACCACCCCTGGTGTCGTGAGTTCAAATCCATGGTGTGCTGAGTGACTCCAGCCAGGTCTCCTAAGCAACCAAATTGTCCCAGTTGCTAGGGAGGGAAGAGTCACATGGGGTAACCTCCTTGTGGTCTCTATAATGTGGTTCGCGCTCGGTGGGGTGCGCAGTGAGTTGCGCGTGGAGAACAGCGTGAAGCCTCCACATACGCACAAGATGTGCAGATTGACGGTCTCAGATGCGGAGGCAACTGAGATTCATCCTCCGCCACCCAGATTGAGGCCAGTCATTACACCACCACGAGGACTTAGAGTGCATTGGGAATTGGGCATTCCAAATTGGGGAGAAAAAGGTGAGGGGAAAAAAATTTAATGAAACATGCAGGCATGCAATATTAATTCATTTGGATTCCTTAACCTTTAGAAAGACATTGTTTGTACAGGCTTAAACATATAATCTGCTAGCTGCTGGACTCCTTCTGGTACCAGTACAGGGTCACCAGCAGTGGACTACAGCAACCCCTTCTCTCATGCTGTGACTGTGAAGTCTGGACTTTTGATGTGCTAACAGACAGGCTCATTAGCGTTTCATAACTCAGAGCAGAGACACATAAACAGAATATTTACAGACACACAGAATTGATTGATTACCTCGTTGAATGTTCTACACAGCTCAAAGTTTACACACACATAATGGAGCATTTTTTTAGGAGAGTTTTCCATATGAAAATCTTAACTTGGGAGTTTCCAATTCCTCTCCTAGCTACATATGATCTGTATAAATGTGTAGAAACCATTTCCACCATTTTACCATTTTAGTGGAACTAATGACTATGGCTTGAAACAATTGCGAGTTCAAAAACCACGGCTAACAAACCCATCTGGATTCACCAAGCCCCAAGACTACACAGCACTACTTTCCTCATATTGAATTAAGGCTCTATTCTTCTCTTGCTCTCGCATTCTTTCCTACCCATTTTTATCTTTTGGAGATGACAGGGTGCAATTAGGGATAAAATGCGCTCTAGGCTCTCCTGAAGGAGGTTAAATAATAACAATTAAGTTTTCCTACCAGACAGAGTGTGTTTGTCATGAAGTGAGTTTAGCTCTGCATTAAGCTAATAAACAGCCTACACTCATGCAGGTTATGCCTAGTTCTGATTTGGCATGATGATTTTAGAGCATTAGGATTGCGCTTAATGAATGACAAATGTCATCGGCTGTTTTAGTTTTCATTCATTTAAACATTTATGTAAAAATGTCCAGGTAATTATTCACCATATATTTGAAAGAAAATATAAAATCTGTATTTTACCTGAAGAGAATGAAGCGTATTTATAGGACCATTTAGATCTTTAGCATTATGACATTATTGGCATGACATTAAAACTTATTTCCTCCCAAAATTCAAATTACCATAATGTGTTCTATTTTTTTGTGTTATTATTACTATAATTACTTATTATTGTAAATGATTATTCTCATACTATTCTCATTACTATAATACTAAATAATAAAACTATAATTGTTTATAGTATTTTTGTATTATAATCAACATCAATTAAACGGAATGAATACCATCATGATGTATGAATACTTTTTTACAATTTAAATGATAAATGATCTTGTAAAGTTTTTTCCACATTACCATAATGATAATTTGAAGGGGGGATGTGGTTAATTGTCATGAAAATAATGTACAATGCACAGATGGTACAAAAAATACAAAATATGTTTTCGTTTTTTCCTTCTTTTGGATTTGGGGCAAAATATTACATGACACGTTTACAACATTCTTTGTAAGATTCATAATTTTAGTTTTCATAAAATCCAATATGCCATATACAAAGGCATTATTTAAACTGTATTTAAATATGTACAGTATACAACAATGATATGATCACATCCTTTGCAGCTCTAGTTTCTTTACAGGATCACAACTCTGTGTGTGTCTGTGTCTGTAATAATAACTATCTTGATATTTAACAGCATGGTGTCTGCACTGGCATTCTGTATGCCCCTTACAACAACACAAAACGTCCCTTCATTCTCCTTCTCCTCTGAAGCTGGCTTTGCTTTTGGCCTGTACACAGAACAGAGCTTAGGGCTCGGCCTCATTAGTCATTAAACGCCATGAACAACTAGGGAAAAGAGAGAACATTTGTTCGCTGATTCAGCCTCTATAAATAGCTATAATTGAAAAGAGATTTTAATAGCTGTTTTCCACTGGGCTGATAATAAGATCTGGAGAAATGGTGAGTGCTGCACTGGCTGTTCAAAGCCCCTCAGCAAGCTTTGAACTAACAACCAGAGGCACATTTTGAGCATCTTATGGAGCAATTAGGCTCTGCTGATCCAGGGTCAGTCCTCCTGGTGTCTATTAAGGGGCTTTTCCACTGCATGGTACAGCTCGATTTGACTCGACTCTGCTGGCTTTTTGGGGGTTTTCCACTGTGGATAGTACCTGGTACCTGGTACTTTTTTAATACCACCTCGGTCAAGGTTCCAAGCGAGCCGATACTAAATGTGACGTCAAAACCCTGCAGATCACTGATTGGTCAGAGAGGATCTTCACTACCAGCGGACACGGGACATCAACCCGCTAGTTTTAAAGTTAGCAACAGAAACTGAGGACACTGCAAGTCTTGTTTTCAAGTAAAAATATCAAATGTCCTTAAAACAAGATAAATGTTCTCAAGAAGAACTGTTTTCAGAAAATATATCTTGAATTAAAAAAAAAATTCACCCCATTGGCAAAATGTTTTATTGGTTTTAAGGATAAATCTAACCATATCTAGAGATCACAATCACATCATAATGCAATTTGCTTAATTAATCCGAATAACCTCTCTGAAAACAAGTCTTGTTATTTTATAAAGTGAAGTACATTTGCTTTCTTAAGTAAATGTATCTTGTTTCAAGGATGTTTCAATATTTTACAGTAAAACAAGACAAGAAGTTAGATTAAGATTAAGACAATGTTTTTTGGCAGTGGGGCTTTCACAGTTTTCCACTCGTTGTTCAGAGAACACAGAGGAATATTGTTCCTCTCTCAGCAGTGGAAGTACAGTGTCCTGGAGGGATTTGCATAAAGTAGATGTAGATCCATTGTGGCTTTTACTCATAGTATTATAGACCTAGAGAGTGCTTTTTGCAGCTGAGCAGAGGAAAGTAATGGACTCCAGTAAGTCTAATGAGGCTTTTATAAGGAGACTTGTGGCCAGCACTTGTCTGACATTGTGACTCGAGAACACAGCCACTCTGTTTATATAATGAGTAGTCACTAATTGTTAAATAGCACCAGGAGGTATTTCAGACATGCAAAACCCAAGAGACTTTAATTTATATTTAGGGCATTAAGCAGATGCTCTAATCAAGAGTGACTTTCAAACAGTGCTTCAGCTTCACATGTGAGACTGCCTAGTCAAGAGATGGCAATCATGCAATTCAGAGAGTAACCAGCTAAATACACCAATTCAACTTATCATACAAACCCAACAAGTTAATGGAGCTAGTACGGCAAAACAAAACTAGCATCAAATAAAATTAATCAAACAGAATGCACTTGAATGTAATGGGAGAGTAGTTGAGGTGTGTGGTTATAGTCATTTTAGTATTACTTTAAAAGTGTAGCACTTACTGCGGCAGTGTCCTGCTGGAGGGCCTGAGTGGCAAAACGGGCCACGTGGTTGATGATGGGGGAAAAATTGGTGGGTCCATAGAAGCGGATGTGAGGTAGGCAGTTGGAGTAAGCCTGAATGATCCCCTCCACACCTACACACACAAAACACCTGCTGATTAACATACACATCAGCTTGTTCAGTGGATACTACAGACATAAAACTGTAATGAAAAAGGAGACAGTCGTGTCTCCATAGGACGAATAACTTATATTGTTGCATTAGGGGTCCTTAGAAAGAATTCGTTTTTGTACAAAAAAATCTACAGAAAGTGCAACGAATGAAACAGAACGCGTGTCTCACCAGGTGTCATTTTTTATTTTAAAGGGGACCTATTATGTAAAATTCACTTTTACATGGTGTTTGTACATAAATGTGAGTCGGCAGTGTGTGTGTACACAACCACCCTACAATGTTAAAAGTCCACCCACTCCTCTTTCTTATATTTTTATTAATCAAAAACAGTGTGTCAAAGTGTGTCTAAAAAGTTTTTCGTTTCTGCTCTAAAGTGACTTCACGTTTGAGAAGGTCTCGCCCACGACTGGTGATGGACTCCACCCTATTATCATAGATCCTTCCCTGAGTGAGCTACACACGGTCAGCCATTTTTTTCTACGCTGGAGCAGATACAGTGAAAAGAATAATGTCTCAGCATTATTAAGATTCTTCATAAGAGTCTTCATGTACAAGGAAATGTGCCCCAAAACATGCAAAAATGTGTGTATGTTTGTGCAAATCATCTTATATCCAGACTGCTTTGTGAATGAGTGTCAATATAAAGAGGGATTTTCAAAATATTTGATTCTCAAGCATGGATCAGTACCAATGCTAAAGTTACCATTGTCTGTGATTGTATTTACGGAGACCAGAGCTATGTCGGGGGTGGGGAGCAGCAGCTCATTTGCATTTAAAGAGACACATGAAAACAGCATGTTTTTGATTCCACCCAAAAAGAGGCATTTACAACATGGTATAATAAATGATCCTTGGGGTAATTCGAGCTGAAACCTAACAGACACATTCTGGGGACACTTGAGTCTTATCTTGTAAAACAGGGCATAATAGGTCTCCTTTAAGTTATTGTTAACTTGACATGGTGTCTTAAAAATGTGACACTGAAAAAACAGCAAAACGCAGCGCAATGGTTTGAAACGTCCATCTAGAGCATGTTTACACAGAAAAACGGTGCATCTGAATTGAAAACACCTTCAGTGTGAACGCCCTTTACACATTTGTTATTTGCTTTGGATAAAAGCATCTGATGAATGTATAAATGTAAAATGCACCATGGTCCTGGAGGAACATTGTCTCGTTTCACTGTGTACTGTACTAACTGTATATGGTTGAACGACAATAAAAAACCACTTGAATTGACTTGACTTGAAAATATGATGTATATGATTCTCACCTGAACAAAAAGGGTTGGTGGGATTAAAGTTGATTGCAAATTCATGGGATACCTGCAATATAATGGGAAAAAGAACAATAATAATGAGGAAAACACATTGGTAGCTGAAAATAAAACAGTAAATGACAAATAAACAGAATAGGACTGACAAATATTTCCACAAATTTGTCTTCCGTATAGTAAGAAACAATATTCGATAAATTCTAATTCTAAAATTCATTAAGCATTCTAATTTGAAGACTGCCCACACTAATATGCTTTGGTTGATAACGTACAGACTTTCCAACATTTATACTGCGCATCCACACTGGAACGGCAATTTCAAAATCGCTCTCTTGTGCCGCATACTTTGGAAAACAAAGACAAATGGAAACAGAAAACAAAATTGTGTGGACATGGCCTTTTCGTTTGAATACTGCATTTTCAATTTTTCCAAAGTATGTGGTAATGCAAAGCATTTTTTAAACACACTGTTTTCAGTGGAGAAAAACGGCACTCTAGAGGATGAGACGTTGACTGAGTTAATAAAATTCAGCTCTCAACTTCTCATGGGAAACATTGTAATTCTAATCACAACAGTTGGTCTCTTTACAGCAAGCAATACCATCTATCTATCTATCCTTCTGTCTCTATTCACTCTATCAGACTTCCTTGTATTCACTCCGGTGTCATGGAAACGCAAATGACAGTTTCATAATCACTGGGATATGTAAGTATTATTAATTTCCTTTATCTCTCTCTTCTTTGTCTTGCAATTTAAATTCTTGGTTCCATTTCACATGTCCACAGCCATAACAGCCTTTACATTTACACTCACTCAAAAACAAACAATCATACATGGACACAACCACATAAATGTACACACAGTTATGGACACTTTCTCACCTTCCAGTCTGGTGGAAGTTGAGCCCCAAATCCAAGTGCAGGAAACATTTTGTCCCTGTGGACATAAAGTGTGAATTAGGAGGTCTGTGATTGTACCAGACACTGCTTTTGTGGCCATATGGAGACCTTTAATGTGTATTTATTACTAATACCGATACGTACGTGTCATAGTCTTGGATGATCTGGCCTACAGCCCAGATGGCAGACAGATATTCATTGCTGCCCATTGGATTGATATAATGCAGAGAGGACGGTTCCCTTGGGTTTCCATTGGATGCTGTGAAGTCAATGCCAACCTGGAGAAATGCAGATATATAGTGATGCACGAATTCATGCCAATAATGAACAATGTTTCAATTAATATCTCAGTCTGTCTTTTAAAAATAATGGCAGTGGATAGTAACTTGCTTTAAAGAATAAAAAGTATCATAAAATGATTGAATATGATTTGTGTGTCATATTCCAAGTGTTCTGAAGGTCTGAACCCATGGGTTTAACCACTGGAGTCATTTGGATTACTTTTATGCTCCCTTTATGTGGATTTTTATGTGAGCTTCAAATTTTGGAACTTATTCACTTGCATTGTGAAGACCTACAGAGCTGGAATATTCTTCTAAAAGTCTGGGATGCCAGAAGGGTGAGTAAATCATGAGAGAATTTTAATTTTTGGGTGAACTATCCCTTTAAGTTGTCTTGTAAACTCACTTTAAAATAACTTTTATTTAAAAAATGTACTTAAAATCTAACATTTTATGACTGTAATTAATGTTGTAGAGCAAAATATGAATGTCCCTTAAGTACTGTTAAACAGAAGGATGGAATTACACGCAATTCTTAAAACCCATTAGAAATTTCTCTTCTTCTGGGTATTAGAACTACAAATTGAACAGCTCTTTTGAGGTGTTGTATTAAAAATACAGACAGCTGTTAGTACAATGTAGCATTTGAGAAGCTTTTCTTAGTTAGTGGTGCATCAAAGCTCATAGCTCAAGGCAATGTTCCCTTCACCCAGGGAGGTTTAACCATCAGATCAGCTCAAGCTGTGATCTGATAGCTCAGTCCCACGGCAGTCATGAACCATAAAACCTGTTTCTCAGGCTACATGCCTACAACAAGACACATATTAAAAAAGTGCAGAAAGACCCTGTGTCTAATCTCCACACATCATAATTCATAAAGAGCACACCTATCCACTGTATGAACACCCCTCCTGAGGCTGATAACAGACTAATGAAGGGAAAAGGGAAGGCAGGAGGGAGGAAATGAGCGGACGAGAGGAACAAGAGGTGACAGAATGAGGATGCCCTTTAATACGACCAGCCTCACATTGCCTGTCAGGGCCTCCGGCTGACCAAGCTGTGATGTTAAGCACATGAGAATAAACCATAGCGATGTCTTCTATATTCTCTCCAGTGTTGATGAAACAACAATTTCCTTATCCTTTTCCTTGGGGGAGTGTCTGACTTGCAAGGACTAAATGTAGAGTCATGGAATACAGAGTAATGCTTTTTCAAGCAAGTACTGTGAATGTATATGTAGAATTTTTTTTTATTAAATCCATTTTCCATTCTTTATTCAGAGGGACACAAAAGGAGATGTCAGGCAGAATGTTTAGGACTGACAGCCTAAGTTACAGTTCACTTTCTTTGTATTGCAAAAAGATGCAATGACAGTGAACAGTGACTGAAGCTAACATTCTGACTAATATCTCCTTGTGTGTCATGGAAGAAAGAAAGTCAAATTAAATAAGATACTGCACTTTGCTGTGCATCCACACAGGTTGTAGGTTTGTTGTCATGTCCAATATAGTTGCACTACCTCATCCTCCAATAACAGCCACTTGAAAAGAATGCATTATATTGTAACGGTTTCAAAAAACAATCCACACTGAAATGTGACACACACAGTGCACAAAAAAACATTACCCATTGTGGACATGTACATGTGGTCACATGTTCCAAGCATTTCACAATGAGCTGATTCTGTAGCTTACTTTCAATGAATAGTTTTTTTGGCCTTGGAGGAATTTTTCAATTCTAAAAGTTGTTACATATTCGTAGTGCAATGAATTAAGTTTTATTTCAAAAGATAAAAATGTATTTGCACAATGACCCCTTTAAAGGGATAGTTCACTCAAAAATGAAATTTCTCTCATCATTTACTAACCCTCATGCCATCCTTGATGTGTATGACTTTCTTTCTTCAAAACAACACAAATGAAGATTTTTAAAAGAATATTTAAGCTTTGTAGGTCCATACAAATGCAAGTGAATGGTGATCAGACCTTTGTAGCTCCAAAAATCACACAAAGGAAACATAAAAGTGATCCATAAGAATGCAGTGGTTAAATCCATATCTTTAGAAGCGATATAATAGGTGTGGGTGAGTAAATTTTTACTCTAAATCTCCACTTTAACTTTCAGATGTGAAATTTAAACTAAACACGCACTGGGGCCTGGGTAGCTCAGTGAGTAAAGATACTGACTACCACCCCTGGAGTCACGAGTTTGAATCCAGGGTGTGCTGAGAGACTCCAGCCAGGTCTCCTTAGCAAAAAAATTGGCCCGGTTGCTAGGGAGGGTAGAGTCACATGGGGTAACCTCCTCATGGTCGCTATAATATGGTGTAAAGCAATTTTAATGCAAAACTTAAACAAAAGACAAAACACACATATGACGGCCATGTCCGTAAACGATCTCTCTCTCGTCGCACCACCGTCCGCTATTGGCCTTTATCCCTCTCTGAGGCTTAATTAGCCTGATAAGGGACCAGGTGTGTATAATCACGACCCGGCCCCGCCCCTCCGCCCTGTCACATTCCTCCCTCGTTCTCTCAGGCAGGGGAGCCCCCAGCATGACGTACACCCCCCCTCCCTCTTTCCCTGGGGGAGGGCGTGCCCTAAGCCCCGTCTGCCGGCAGGTCATCCCCCGTCTACCTGGATGAGGGGGGGAGGGAAACAGAAATATAAAAAATGGGGGGGTACTTCTTGTAACAGTGGAGTACCTCCAAAAAAACACTGTAAAATTTAAACGAGAGGGAAAAGGCCAACTCGGATCGGCAGTGAGAGAGAGAGGAGTGAGAGATGAAAAAAAACACTTACTTGCCAGTTCTCCGATACGCCGTAGCTTGTTCCTCGGCCACTCCTCCACCCTATAACGGACAACAGCCACGCCTCTCCGGGGGATCGGAGGCAGTCCTCCAGCCCCAGGCGGACGGAACGCCCCGCCGCGTTCTCGGGGAATAGAAGGGGTCTCCCCCGCCCCTGGCAGCGGTTCTCCCGCTCCAGGCGGTCGGCAGCGAGCCCCTCCCCGCGTTCCAGCGGCCGGTAGGGGACTCCAGCGGCCCTGACCGCTCCAGGTGGTCGGTTAGGAGCCCCTTCTCCCCTCGCGGTCAGCTGCCATTCCTCCACTTCCAGACGGCCGGGCTCCTCCGTCCCCCTGCAGATGACCGCGGCTGCTCCTTTGGGGTGGATGGTAGTGGCGAGAACTCTACTACGGCGTATCCCTTATCCTTCCCGGATTTCGGCACCAGTGTAGAGGCGAGAACCAGCTTGTCAATATAAATAATATTTTAATGAATAACTTCAACAAAAGACAAACACACACACACGACGGACATGTCCATAAACGATCTCTCTCTCGTCGCACCACCATCCGCAATCGGCCTTTATCCCTCTCGGAGGCTTAATTAGACGACCCTGCCCCGCCCTCCGCCCTGTCACATATGGTTCTCGACTTACACTTTGATCTGTTTCTCACGCCATATATAGATTTAACAACTGGAGATTTATGGATTACTTTTATGTTTCCTTTATGTGTTTTTTTGGAGCTACAAATGTCTGGTCACTATTCACTTACATTGTTTGGACCTTCAGAGCTTAAATTTTCTTCTAAAAAACTTTGTTTGTGTTCTGCTGAAGAAAGAAAGTCATACACATCTGGGATGGCATGAGGGTGAGTAAATAATGAAAGAAGTTTCATTTTTGGGTGAACTATCCCTTTAAAGCTAAATAAATTGCAGGTCTTCTCCAGAACTTTTCAATGTTCTGAAGCAAATCTGTTCTGATCTAAAGGGGGGGAATCCTAAATGCCTTATACTTTAATATAAAGAGAAAACATTCTCATTATCTTTTGAATGCTGCATTCACAGGTCTGTTTCTTTGAACCCTGCAGAACCCTGAGCTCTGCACTCAGGGTTCTGCACTCCTCCATAAAGGTGTTGTAAGCATGTTAGTGTACAGCTGTTTTCTACACCACTCCAATCAGCTCCACTCTGAATCTGTACAAGGCTTAAGCCCACCGCTTCAATTCTGGAGAAGATTTCACCTACAAACACACTTCACATAAGACTGATTGAGTGTTGTATATATGTTATTCAAGAAGTGCTCTAAAGCATGCATTGTCTCTAAGTGCCGAAGTTAGATGTAGTATTTTCCAATGCCTCCACAAATAGTGCTCTTATTTAGAGCTTATCGGTAAAAGAAACTGGTTTTTCAACATCTTTTAAGAAATGACAAACTATACAGAGGAAATCTATTTTATGAGGGTTTATAATAATCTGCAGGGCAACATACTGGAATAAGAATTGTGAGGCGGCATCATGCAAGCAAGAGATCGAAATTATTTTGCCCAAATCGTTTTCTTTGTTCTGAGGCTTATGCAGCTTTTCTCACTTTCTCCATCTCTCTGCTTTCCACTCCCCATCTCTCCCTCTCTCTTTTTTACACCCCCCGTCTCTCTCTGTCTTTAGTTTCAAATGAGAGACATGGACCTCTATCTACACTGCAGTAGCACAGTAACTATAGCAACCTGTGAATTTTTCAAACTTTCTGTATCATTTTTTACCAATCACACTGGTTAAAGCAATTCAGTCACATAAAGGAACCATTTTTAAAGCCTGTTCAACTGGACAATGTATGAAAATAAAACACATTTGATGTGCCTTATTCACCATTTTTTGACTATTGTGATTCAAATTGACCCACCATACAAATATCACACACTTCAATTGTGCTGTGTTGAAACCATATTATGCCATCTTGATTTTCAGCTGAAATTTAGTGAGTAAAAGAATATATTTACAAAATCATTTGCATACAAATTATGTTTTAGCATTTTGCATGCATGACCCACGCCCCCCATCCCTTTTCAAAAGAGACACTCAAGAGGTGATGCTATCATACTCACAGTAAACATGAGCTGGCAGCCACCCAGAATATAGTCCAGGAAAGAGTAGTCCCTTGTAATCTATAAAATAATAAATATAGATGTGACTACATTTTATTTCCATAAACAGATCACATGACCATTTACTTAACTCTTGTATGGGTTTGTATGTGTGCATATAATGTGATTTATGAAGAATAACTGAATCGTTTCCTGGTATAATGACTCATTCCATCAGTTCAGGAGATTAAAGCTATGGTGATGGTGCAGGACTGACAGGTGTTTTGTGCTGATATTAATACATGTTATTTAATGGGGCTTTAGAACTATTAAATTAATCATTCCTTAAAGCAAAGCCAAAATTAAAGACCTTTTATTTGCAATAAAAATTTAATTAAATAAGACAGCACATTAGAAGTCTGGAATGTGCTTTAATGTACAGACAGAATGTATTAATGCTGCTTTTTATTGCTGCTATTTGGAATAATTCTTCATTCTAAACCAACATACTAGTAATTAAACGAGAAAGATCAATAGCCTTTCTATTCCGTTACCTTGCATGACTTCACAATTATGATTCCAGAGTTCTTGTAGTTCTTTTTCTTCTGTTTTTTGGTATTAATGCATTCAAACTCAACCTGTGAAGAGAGAGCACTGTGTTATTTTCCACCTTTCATTAAAGGTCATTAAAAGAAACAATTGTGATAGACTGGTATATTGGTCAGGTTATTTTACAGGCCAATATTAATAATAATCGCCAGTTAATAATAAAAAATAATAGCCTTTAATTTTGAGATATCCTGTATTTGCCGTTAACAATGCTCACTTTTCTTTTATAGTGAATGTAGAGTAAATATTGTGAAACATAACAGTTTGTTGCATTTCAGCAATTTTGTGTAGGCCTACATCTCCTTCGCTGTCATAATATTGTATTTTAAGTAAATGGGCTATCGGCCATCCTTGTCTTTAAATAACCTTTCTTTAGTTAATATTGAAGCTATGGCACTGTATCATTTTAAGGTTTCCCATATTTACATGATCACTTACGTCTAAATATCAGTAAGACAGCTTTTTCGAAATAGAAGCTACCATACATATACATCTATAAAATATAAATGTAAGCTAACATTCTGCAACAGGATGTCACAACCAAAAATGAGTGAAAGCACATTTATTAGTGCACTAACTCTTTCTCCAGGATAATATACCCATTTTCTGCCTAAGTGTGACTGGTGACACACAGTGCTACAGAGGTGAAATAAGGATTTGCATCTCAAAAGAGCCAGTTACTCTCTCTGTTTCTCCCTCCCACCTCCTCTCTCCTTCTACCTCTGTCTGTCTGTCTCACTCACTCACTAATTCTTAGCTTCATTATGCCAGATAATGAGGCATAGCTAGTACTCACATAGTATTCTGGCAAGAGAGTGGCAGGCATTAATGTGAGCCAAGTTTTACATTTCCTACATTCTAGAGCATTAAGAGACTATACATTGTCTTTTAACATCCTTTTATTTTTTAATTTAAGGCAAGCTCTCCTCCACTGAATTCTGAGCTTAACTCATCTTCTTAGTGCACTTTAATGCACAAGTATAATGTTAATGCACTCATCTTGTCTTTCATAGATGTCAGACAAGTACGCATACAGTATTTAGCATACTTTGAGTTTTGCGAATGCAATGAAAAGAGAATATAATGCTAAGATAGACCAATATATCAGTCTGGCCTCACAACACTATGTCCAGGTCATTGTTTTTGTAATTCATATGATTCTCAGTGATCTTTCTCATTAAATTCTCATTAATGTATTACAATAAAAACACTAACTTTTTATTTAAATCAGCAAAATTTTAAGGCAGAACAAATGACTATTTCCTTGAACTTACATTAATAATAATCATTAAATTAATTAATAATCTACTAAGTATCATTTTATTGGTTCATTTAAGCCAAGCTCACCTCCACTGAGTTCTGTGCTTCACGCATCTTGTTGACGGTTGTCTGAAACTCACCGATAAAGTCATGGCCCCCATCGTTATTGTAATCGTAGCACAGCACCTATGACATCACAATACGTGACCCATACGAACATGACAAAAGGAATAATAGATGGGAATATATATTGTTTGTGATTAAACTGTATATTTATCACTGTCCCTGGCAATCAGTCTCCCAAACTGTGCTAGCTCCATTAATCTTATATCACTCTGCAGTCTCTTGCTTCTCACGTGATAAAAAAAAACATTTAATCTCAAATCAATATTTCATGTACATTTATTTGTTCATTTGGTAAGCAGCTGTGTAATAACTGGGAAAATGTACAGTTATGCAGTCATTATCCCAAAATAAACTCCTTCAGGGTGATACAAGATCCGATCACCCTGTCAGGAGATTTATTTTGCAGTAATGACTGTACATTAGTCCCTTAACACACCTTGATGTTTCTGTCCACATCTCCATTACAAAGTGAGATTAGAGGCACAGTGAAGGACTTCCATACAGGATCCAAAGTGTTCTTGATGACCTAAAATCCATATCCAAGGATAAATGAAAGTAGAGATTTTCCCTTCATTAACACAACACACCCTCTACTCTTTCCATCAGTAATTCCATATCCATTATGTGGCCTGTTTCAGCCTCTTCTAGTTTATTCACTGTATTGTATTGCTTTGTAATGCAGACATAATAGATTTTTTTTGGGGGTGCTTCATTAAATTAAGAGATAAAAGTTATCATATCAACAAGACAGAGTTTACTCAGTGTTTTACCTCTGTTCTGTGAACCATCATCCATTTCCCATCATCCCCTTGTTTGTGGAATTCCAAATAGGGGTCTGATTTACCGAAAAAGTCCTGAAATACAGTAAAAAACAAAAACATCATCACTACCATTATCATATCTGTTATTTTATAAGTTGAGAGCGTTTCAGAGTGATTGAATTGGTTATCACAACCTCTTCACTCACCTTTTTATCTAGCTTCCTCCCACACATGGCCAGGGTGATTATTCTGTTGTCTGATAGCTCCTGCGCTGTTATCTAGACCAAGCACAGCATATTGTGATGCTCTAGTACATACTCTATCAATGCATATGTCTTAGTGTATTGTTTGGTGCCTTACTGTGATGGCTCCCTTCCCAGCTGGCTTGCCATTAGCTAAAATCAGTGGTCGATGTAGCTTCTTATTTGATACAATCTAAACACAACACAATAGATAAACAGATAAGTAGAGGCCAATTTCATAAATGCACAATAAGTTAATTTCTTAAAGGAATAGTTCACCCAGAAATTTAAATTCACATTAAGTCATTATTTGCTCACCCTCATGTTGCTCCAAATCCATATTACTTTTTTCCTCAGTGGAACACAAAAGGAGATGTTAGGCAGAATTTTTGTCTCAGTCACCATTCACATTCATTGTATAAAAAAAGATGCAATAGAAATGAATGGTGACTGAGACATTCAACCTAACAACATAAAGGTTTGGCACAACATGACGGTGAGTAATTGATAATAATAAAAATATATTTGGGGTAATCCAGTTAAAGGAATGAGAAAACAGCATATAACAGTGAGATCTGGAAGCAGGTGGAATAAGAACATGCCACTGTACCAATCCTAGGGTGCAGGTGAACTCGCCCAGAAAATCATGCTCATAAAGCTGGGTGCTGCACTTGTCCTCATCAAACATGGCAAACTTGAGCTTTTGGACCTCCTCGAAGTGGTAGTCCACTTGGAATTTCACACCAAACACAGGATTCAGGTTGTTGATGGCAGTCTCTGTTCGAGCCAGCTGGATTCGAAACACAAGCACAAGCCATGTGAATTTGTAATTTGACAAAATTACGACTAGGTCCCATTTCATGCAGCTGAATATGGCCAAAATCTGAATTTCTGCGCAAATCGGATTTTTTGCAAGGTGGTTCACACAACATTTTAAATGTAGCCCATATCAGACACTACACTGAAAAGCAGACACTCGTTAGTTGACCTGCATGCGTATAACACTCCCTGAGCATATAGCAAACCCAGATATGTTCATTATTTTAATATGTATTCATTTATTAAAATTGTTATTAGTCCAGGGTGTGCTGAGTGACTCCAGCCAGGTCTCCTAAGCAGTTTTGCCCAAATTGGCCCGGTTGCTAGGGAGGGTAGAGTCACATGGGGTAACCACCTCGTGGTCGCGATTGGTGGTTCTCACTCTCAATGGGGCGTGTGGTGAGTTGTGCGTGGATCGCGGAAAGTCGCATGAGCCTCCACATGCTGAGTCTCCGCAGTGTAGTGCACAATCAGTGGAAAGGTCTATTAGCATGTTGTTTTTATAGTTTTTTTAACCAGAATAGTACACTTAATGACTATCTTATAAAATATCCACAAGTGATGGAAGACCATATGGATAAAGTAATTTTAAATAAAGTCATTTTTAATTACCATTGAAGCTCAAGAGTGTGATATTATGAGCAACACATTATAAAATCGAAGAACAGCAGTGAAAATTATATATATATAAAAATCTAATTTTTAAGTGCATTCTTTAAGTGCATCCAAAATGCACATAAAGTCAGCATAAAATTAAACCATAAGACTCAGGTGGTTAAATCCATATCCTTATAAGCGATATGATAAGTGTGGGTGAAAATTTGGAAAAAATCTCAGTGTTTTTCACGTGTTTTTGGTGATTTGCATTCTTCGTCCAACTACTGGGCAGGGAGAAGATATTGTGAAAAAGAACTTAAATATTTATCTGTTTCTCATCCACAGCTAACACATCCATGCTCTCACACTGCAAACTTGTTTTGCTCCTAAGCTTATTTTTATTCAGTGAACAAAGATCTTTGGTCCTCATATTTGCAATTTATTTTAACTCTCCATGCTCCCAACTTGAGCAATTTTTTGCACAAACATACAGTGGCCCCAAAAAACATTAAGTCTAGACACTTGAGCCATACTTTGAAGTCTTTTCATTATATAAGAGAAGATCAAACCAAGTTGCATTTATTTAAAAGTTAAAATATATAAACAAATTACAAAACAACAGATTTATTGTTAAAAAATAAGACAAAAAGTATTTGGACACTTTCTGATTGTCAAAATTTTGTGGAACATAATTAATGTACTGATTATCTACAGCTGCAAGGGCACTTGTGTGAACCCGAGGGCAACTGGCTAAAAGTGCAGATGCCACTTTGTTTCATATCTTGTAGTTTAATGCAATGACATTCTGACATTTTTTTAAGTGTTACTTGAGTGACCAAAAGTGTCCAAATAATTTATTTGGTGCCACTGTCTCTGTACGTATATATACTTTTCCCACGTACCCCTTTATTAATATTCCCCATACCATCTTCTTTTCCATGTTTTCTCTATATTATACATTATACTCTCTCTACTTTTCACCAGCTGTTATCAAACATTAACATGTGTTATCAAACCGCTCATCCCCTGACATCACAATAACTCACAAGGTAAGATGGAAAGTGAACAGCTTTTTATTGCTCCTTACCTCCACCCAGTTGCCATTCACCTCATGGAAAAGAACACAGAAGGGGTCGGACTTCGATGCCACATCACGGTCCAACAGATTGGAGCCACAGACAGAAAGTTCTACCTTTGTGACACAGTGTTGAGCCCCAATGGCAGGGACCGCGTCAGGGCCCGAGCCCATAGTATAGGCCATATAGAGGGGAGTACCTCCTCTTCCACACCCTGAGGGCAACAAAAGTGTATTTGCCTTAAAATACTGTACATTCATCCAAATTAATTTTTAGTTTATCATACAAGTGGCAAATGACCAAATACAAATTTAATACATACAAAATGAATATACTGTACACAGTGGGGTTTAAAAGTCCACATTGAAAATGTAAAATTTAAAATCTAATTTCAACCAGGAAAAAAATAAACATTTTTGGATTTTGAAAAAATGTAAACAAAGAAATGATATGGTATAAAATATTTAAGATTCATATTTAAGACTACTTCTAGATCAACCAAATTTGTGACATTGACCATGTTAATTCCTTTGAACAAAAGGTCAGATGCCCTTGAAGCATACAAACATTCTCAAATCATGCTGGATTTCAGATCATCAGATTTACGCTGCCTTTAAAGCAATAGGTGGACATACTAAATACTAAGAATTTCTGAAATTCATGTAAAAATTTCAATTCAACTTTCCACTATATTGTCTGCTGAAAATAAGGCATTTTAACAAATGGTCTCAGACTTTTGGTCCCTGTATGTGTCTTCAAATGTATGGTTTTCTTCAAAAATCCCAGGACCGCATTACCCAAAATACTTAGAGAGACAATTTGAAAAGATCAATTTGAATAAAGAATAGCCTTTCATAGCTATCTGTATATTAATAATTTGCGTAAAAAAATGCAATTCATGTGATTGTAATGTGAAACACTGAAAAAACGTTTAAAATACCCAGACTTGATTGACCTTTTATCATAGAAAATACTTTATTGCATCTCTGTGAAACGGGGATGCATGGTTCATGGTCAAAAGACAAACAGCTCCTCAAATTCAAAACAAGAAAAAACTCTATGATTTCCACACGCATCAATGCATGCAGACATGCAAACGCACGCACACACAGAACAAGAGCGTCAAACCAGGACATGAGGAATACAGAGAGGGCTCTTGTTGCTTAGATACTGATGTGCCACCATCTCATTCTGTGTTAATGTCAAAAACCACAATTAGGCTATGACCAAAGCATGTGAGTGAAAATGACTCTGGCCAAAATCATGTTACACAGAATTACTTCAGATCACCTATTCCACATTACAAATTATCATGTTGACAACCGGAACTCAGGTTAGTTAATCTGATTACTTATTGTACATAGTTTGGCAGTGGTAATCATATGGAAAACGAAAAGTACACAAAAGATGTTAAACATCAACTTGTGGTTATAGAATAGCTTGGGTTAGTCGGCCTATAGACCCATTTGAACTAATTTAGAAAGGAGGTCACAATAAGCAAACATAAAGAATAGAGAGCAATTACAGATGAAATGGAGATGAAGTAGTGCAGAAAGATTACTCTAGTTATTATCTACTGAAGTAATCTTCAAAATGCATGTTAAAGGCCAACTAGACTTATATTTAGATTTACATGTCTATACCAACATACTTCCATAAGACTATATTTATATATATATTAGGCATGTAACGATACACAAATTTCACTATACGATGCAAAGCCTCACTACACAACATAATACAGTTTAAAACAGCAGACACAAATGTTTCGCTCTTTACCCTCTTCCCCCGGTTTCACGTCACATGTAAAATTTACTGCCATTATTACAGACTTATAACATGTGTGCAAGTGTTGTACTCATACCTGATTACATTTCGACGACAAAACCAGAGAATAATAAGTCTTGCGTAATCGTGGGTTTCTTACGTTATCAGATTTTTGAATATGCTTGTTTTTGTTACTTATGAGCGACTTGCTCAGTGTCATGCTGTGTCAGCTGAGAGAGGTGCAACTGTGCTGCTACTGTGTTTCTGCATCTCAAATCCACCGATTTGCAGGGTGATGTCGGCTGTAGCACCGGGACATGACAATGTTTTTTGGTAAATTAGAAAAGCTATAATGCTACAATGTACTTGGCATTTGCCATCGATCTTCTCGCCTATGTACTGTAGATCTGTTTATCTGTTGTCTTGTGAGCGTTCAGCGCAGCCTCTACTGGAGGAGACTGTTACTGCAGCTCTCAATGTTGTGCTGCTTGGTTTTAATTACACTATAATGTGTTTATGGATCGTAGGATACATACAGTATTGTATCATGGGCATCGTATTGCACAATACAATAAAATACAAATATACATTTTATACCTTGTTGGTAGTAACAGATTACATGTAATCTGTATTATGAAATTACAATACAAAAATTAAGTACTTGTAATTAGATTCAATTAAAATGTTAAATAGGCCATTTGTAATAAGATTACATGTACTTTTTATGGAATAAATGATTACATATTAATCTGGCAACTGCAGTAAATTGTTCATAATTCATTGATCTCTCTAATTCTTCTTCTTTTAAAATAGAAGAAGGTTGTTATAATTCCATTAGAAATTGAGAAGTTATCCACACACATTTGCCAAGATTGTGATGCAGATTAAAAAATAGTGCTGGTCTTCTCTGTTATCACACATGGATGGTGTCTATAATGCAAAAATTGCTGTGGTAAAAACATTTATTTGCCTTTTTTATTTTGTTCAAAAACAGGCAAATAGCGAGTAAAAGAGACATTATGTCAAAATGGTACAAGCTCATACTTAAATGCATGTGGCATCAAATAATCAAGAATTAGGTCAAAAGTCATCCAAAAGTCATCCAACTGCAATCAGATTTGATTATGTTAAAACCGTAATCCAAGAGATTATGTTTCTGACTAAGATACCAGATAACAATTAAAAAGTAACCTACCCAGCACACATATACAGTATATATGATAACTAATAATATAAATAATATCAAAAACTTTTGCTTTCAATTACATACCTGAGTTTCCATCCCAAAATGGCATCTTATTCGTGGTTCAGATTTTAAATGAACTGTGCAATCAAATAACCATTATATAGCGCAGCGGTGTTGGCAAACTTTCTTAGAATAATTACACATTCCACATGACTGTGATGTCATGGAAAATGTCATATACAGTCCTACAGTGTGAGCTGCCAGAATACTAAAACTCTCTTAAGAAACCTTGAACAAAACAGGACAACAGGTCCTGAGGCAGGTCAACGTCAGAAACACTGCACAAATTAGTAACCAGCTGTCTAGCCCTGTAGCCCAGTTCTATCATTGCTGTCTTAATGTCCATAAAATCATTCAGTGTCTTATCCTGACATGAGTTTGAGGTCAAAATGCCAATGCATTCTGAGATGACACCATAAACATGACTTAACCGATGTGACCGTCAACTCTGAACTTCTTAACTTATCTCTAAATTGCAGTACCAGATAGCAGATGTCCAGAAATTGAAGTGTGGAAACACATGTAAGTTTACAGTATATTCAATCATGGAGTATGTTGTTATGTCTTTTATTACCCATTTAAACAATTGTGTTGCTCATTGTAAAACCATTAAAAAAGTGATATTCCTTATACAATTAAAATGTCTGAAATCTGCAGGGATATGTCATTGCTCGGTCATCAAAGATGCCAGAATGCTTCATAACGACCAACATTTTGCAAAGAAAATCACATGATTAATGTTTCTGTAATAAATGTTTCTGTAAGATAATTCATACAGATGAATTGATTCTATTGGAGAAATTGCCTTCATGCACAATCAAAGGAATTCAATTATGTCAGATGCTCATAAGTTCAATATGTGCTAAAATGTGAAGAACACATACAGCACATACACTGTATGTTACATAGATAAGAACAAACTACAAAGTGCTCTGTCAGCCCCCTTGAATTTACCAGAGTTGTCATGAAAGAGAGAAATAACATCTGTTGCATGCTGTTGATGACAACAGAAATTAATTTAGACTCATACCTGAATTTGTAGGAAGAAACAAATATCATGTGTATAGGAATACACTTACAATGGTAAAGTCTATGGGACAAGGCATTGCACTGGAATTGCAAGACACATAAAAATACAGTTTAGGCAGCATAGCCACAAGACTTTAACAAATACAACACGAGACAACTGAATCGCTTACCAACCTTGCAAAGTTACATCCAATGTTTCACCTCCTGTCATGATCATGTAAAGCCAGTAAATGCAGCAACTTTCACACAAAACACACAAGAATACCTGAAAGAGATCTAACTATCTGCTAAGCAATGTTTACATTGAGCAACTCCATCTACATAAATTGCATAGTAAATGCATAACCATAAGTTAGAGCAGTAGACCCAATGTTAAAATGACGATTTAGACAGCTTTAAAGCTCAAATGACAAATTTTGTAAGGAAGATTTAATATAACTTCTTTAACAAAAATACAATGTCCACATTTCTGCTTTTTAACCCTCCAGAATGCCTTGCCCCATAGACTTCTATATTGTAAGTGCATTACTGTAAATGCAATTTATGTTTGTTTGTTTCTTTCTTTTTTAAAACTGAGTAAAAATTATGTTCTATGGTAATTAAGAGCTTTACTTGAGTTTTGCACTGGAAAGATCATGTTTTTAGTTTAAATTGGGTCTGTAACGTTTATAGTGATTTAATATAACTTCAACCTGGCCATATTTGTGTACCAACCCTACAAACATGTAACCTAAATCAAGCATGCATCTGAACATTTTGCACTTAAAGGTCTTTCCAAAGAGAAGCACAACATAATTAGGTTATTAACCTGTTATAATTACAATACCATGGATATCAGACTTTCCAGTTTATCTGAATAAAGAAGAACATTACATGCATGGTACAAATGGATTAAAAGTGTGCAAACTAGAAGCATAGAGGAAGATCTAAAGTATCTGAGCTGTCAAGTCACACTTCCAAGAACTTTTTTGATGAGAAAATGTGCAGAAATTCCCTTATGACTATTGATTGTAAGTTTGCTTTCTTTCTATCAAATTCAATTAGACTACTGAAAGGCCTCTGGATACTCTGGGTAACAGCACAAAAATGTATTATCAATGCAATAAGAAGTCCATGGGCATTTTCTTGACCAATAAGCAAATTACTATATGTTCATTTGCATAAGTCAAATATACAAATCTGAAACTATTGAAATGAGTAATAATGTCCCACGACAATGCACATATATTTTTCAAGCATCTTATATCTACAGTTTAGGCATCACACTTCCTTTCTGCTCAGCTGTCAAAACTCTACTTCAGTAGGCTAACGAATAACAAGGCGCGACATCCTGCTTACTGTATAATAAGATCTTGAGCAATGCAACACCTTGAAAGTCTGTAAAGGCTAACTGAGAACAACATGAATGGAGATTGTCTGAACGTAAACGGATAAAAGGTAAGTTCTGCTGCCACAAAATAGTTAAATATTTAAAATAATGTAAAATGACTTAAAAAAAAAAAAAAAAAAAACTTTCAAACGAGCCAAAGAGCTGATATGTTTTGGAATGTAATTGCCATTGGAAATTGGTATTTTAATATGTTCATAGTTTTTGTTGGATGTGAGGCTTTTGTTAATGCATAATTGTTTTGGGTTGACAATTTATTATTGTTGACTTATTCGTGCAAACCGGAACTCTTTATGCTTCTGTGGCTTCCTTTCAAACGTTAAAATTTCACAAACCCGACTTGCTTATGAATGGGAATGAATGATTACTTCATGAAGTCAAGATATATCTAAATAATAACTCACCTCTCGAAGCTTTCTCGGAATCCGCAGCCTACTTTTCTAGAACGTCTTCTCTGTCGTTATGTCTTATTGGTGGCACCAACTCTGCGTTTTAAAATGATACTGGATGAATTGCATTATCCTGCCAGAAAACGACACCAATATCTGGTGTGAGAAACGGTAAAACCCGAAGAAGAACGCGCTTCGCTTCGTTTGAATCGAGTTGAAACTCGAGAGTCGCGCGCTCAATGAACCCAACAGTTGTGCAGTTCTCACAGCTCTGTCAACTCCACCCGTGTCCACATCTGTGATTCTGTCTTTTCCACGAGCTAGTCTCTTTTGAGCGTGTTGCTACTCTCGGAAATAGCTTTTAAAAAGCTGAAGAAAAAAAATAACATGCTCTGGCCTTGGTTGTTTGTTTGTTTGTTTGTTTGTTTGTTTGTTTTACAATTTTATTTCCGTCATTGATGCATTTGTCTGCTCACGAGCATGGAAACGCGCGCATTGTTCTGAGGGACTTATGATGGGAAATGAAGAGTATAGGCTATAAATGGAAGAGAAGAATCAAATGGAGGTCCATTTATTTTCTAGTGACACTTTCCAAGCATTTAATCACATTTGTTGTGAAAAATAATAAATACATAAATAAAGACTATTGTAGGAGCGAGGCTGAATACATGGAGGATATTTGACTTGACTCTTTGAAATTGGTGAGTTGGCTTTAATGAGTTCATCACATTAATGAATTCACCAAAAACTGGACGTCGTAAAATGGCTTTATTGATGTTTATGTTGCAGACACATTCCTCTTTGCATTCGTCATGACACGTGACGTAATTATAGTGACTGCCATGCGTGATTTGTGCGGTTGAACATTATTTTCTGGTCGTTGTTCGAACTAACAACAGTCCACGAAGCTTTTCTAAATTACGTATTTATTGCTTTGCTGCCATCTAGCGGTTATAAAGAAGAACTCTAATAAAAGAAAACACACTTATGTTATTGTACGCTAACTTGAAAAAAAAATATAGCTGGCCCTTAAATTTTCAACACCTTTCAGTTTCAACACAATTTTTTTGTGTGTGTTTGTGTGTGTGTAAGAAATGTTTCTTACACACACAAAAAAAAATGTGTTAAAACTGAAAGGTGTTGAATAGCAATAAATTAATAGTAGTACCAATACCGATATATTACATGTTTTTAATTACAAATTATCAATTTTAACACACTGTATATCATAATAAGAGCACACACCAAATAAAAATAACTGCTTTAGTACTTATCTATATTTACTGGACACAAATATACAGCAACAGTGACAGACTATTAAAAATAAATTTCCCAATTGGATAAAATATTTTAAAATGTACTTTTATTTATAATTAAAGTGCATGTTAGGAAAAAAATGTGAACAGCTGAACAAGTGCAAATAGATCAGTGCAATAGGTGCTGTCACCTCGACTCAATCAAAAAGACATTTTGCTGAACAGTGGCAATATTTAACAGCATTTTACAAATAAAAAGGTCTTTAGAGATGAAAGCTGAAGATATCAAATAAAAGTACAGACATAAATATGCAATTTAAAGAAGAACACAACATGGTGGTGTCAGGGAGGATCAGTGCAGGAATGCCCATAATGGATTGCTTGGCTAGGTGCTTCTCAGCATGACTGTGCTGAACTTTACAAGAGAACTGCCTGCTTCATGGTGCTATATCTAGACAATTATTTGTTCCTTTCTCTACTGAAATAAATACAGACATGTAAACCTCTTGTAAACGGTAGAGAATTATGTTATTTCTAATAGCTTAACTGAGCCTATTACCAAAGTTGTTTCCATTAGATGGGGATATTCCAGTCCCTGAGCAGCTGGATAAACTGTGTTGTTTGGTGTGGTGAGTTACTCTAATGAGGTAATGTGTTCTTCGATTATATGTAAACTAACAGCAATTAATAAAATACAATATATCAATGCTAAAACTACTCATAGAAGTACTGTATTATTATGTACAATTTACTAGAATGGAAAGAAAAAAATAATTAAAAACAGAAAACTTAAGAGATTAAATTGATGAGAAGTTCAGTCTCTGATCTTTCAGATTCTCATCATCTTTGGCAATTGGGTTCCTCCAGAGCCTGTGTTGATCAAGTGCAAAGAAGCTCAGCTTCATGTGTGTGCATTAACCAATTAAACTATTTGAATCTTATTGCAACTACAATCGTCATGACAACAGTCCAGCTCTGGAAAAAAATTAAGCGACCACTGCAAAATTATCAGTTTCTCTTGATTTTCTATTTATAGGTATGTGTTTTAAGTAAAATAATTTTTTTTGTTTTATTCTATAAAGTACTGAAAACATTTCTTCCAAATTCCAAATAAAAATTTTGTCATTTAGAGCATTTATTTGCAGAAAATGACAACTGGTCAAAATAACAAAAAGATGCAGTGCTTTCAGACCTCGATTAATCCAAAGAAAACAAGTTCATATTCATTTTTAAATGTTTAATGTTTTAACTAAGGTAGAGTTCAGAAATCAATATTTGGTGGAATAACCCTGATTTTCAATCACAGCTTTCATGCATCTTGGCATGCTCTCTACCAGTCATTCACCTTGCTGTTGGGTGACTTTATGCCACTCCTGGAGCAAAAATTAAAGCAGCTTAGATTCTGCAAATAAATGCTCTAAATGAAAAAAACATTATTTGATATTTGGGAGAAATGTTGTCAATACTTTATAGAATAAAACAAAAATGTTATTTTTACTCAAACACATTCCTATATATAGTAAATCCAGAGAAACTGATCATTTTGCAGTGGTCTCTTTTTTTCTAGAGCTGTATGGTCGTGTTACAAATAATTACCTTATTAATTCAATGGAAGGGCATGAGGGGAGGCATTTGGCAATCTCTATGGCTCCCTTTGTGGTTATTTTATTGGCCTCCAGGCTGCAAAGCATTAGTTTGAAAAACATCAGCATACTGCAGCTAAAACATATAATTACACATATGGCTAATCATATTGCTACACCTTGACTGCAAGCATTCAGGTACTTACTCAAGTCTTTTCAACTTTGTACACAGGGGCAGAATCTCAGCCAGTTTCTGTGCCAGTTTATCGCCACATTCATTCCACGACAAGCTAAGAAAGACAGGAATTTTCAAAATGTAAAACAATTGTTCACCTAATAATAAAATGCTGTCAACATTCATGTTGTTCCAAACTCAAATGGCTTTATTTCTTCTGTGGAACACAAAAGGAGATAAGAAATGGTTGAGAAACAGATCAATATTTAAAGGACTAATACTCACCCTTATGTAATCCCAGATGTGTATGACTTTAATCTGCTGAACTGAAATGAAGATTTTTAGAAGAATTCCTCAGCTCTTTTAGTCCATAAAATGCAAGTGAATGGGTGCCAACATTTTGATGCTCCAAAAATCACATAAATCAGCATAAAAGTAATCCACACGACTCTAGTGGTTAAATAAATATCTTCAGAAGTTATATGAGAGGTGTGGATGAGAAAAAGATCAATATCACATTCTCCTTCTTGTGTTTTTGGTGATTCACATTTTTCATGCATATTGACTCCTACTGGGCAGAGAGAAGAATTTCAAGCAAAAAAAAGGACTTAAATATTGATCTGTTTCTCACCCACACCGATCATATCATTACTGAAGATATGGATTAAAACACTGGAGTTGTATGGTTTACTTTTATGATGCCTTTATATGCTTTTTGGAGCGTCAAAATGTTGGCACCCATTCACTTGCATAGTAGGACCTACAGAGCTGAGATATTCTTCTAAAAATATTTTTTTGTGTTCAGCAGAAGAAAGTCATATACATCTGGGATGGCATGAGGGTAAGTAAATGATGAGAGAATTTTCATTTTTGGGTGAACTATTCCTTTATAGGGCTGCAACTAACAATTATTTTGATAATCATTTAATCTAACGATTATTAGAAAGCTTATTCGACCATTCGGCGATTGTTGCAACGATTAATCATTAGCTCTTAACCAATTATTCAGCTTGAGCTCGACATAAAATGTTGTATTAAACGTGCTTACTAACAATAAAGAGGAAAAAATCATCTTTTAAAAATATCTCTAAATGACATTCACTGAATTAAAGGGAAAAATACTTTTGATGGAGTTTAATTTAGTAAAGAAATTCACTGTAAAAAAAAAACTATTGTTTAAGTGTTTTTGTCTTGTTATCCATTTAAAATTGTCTAAAAATCCTTAAAACAAGATACATTTACTTGAGAAGCAACATATAAGATATTTAGACTTACTTATATTCAACATTCTCAGATAACAATTTTGTCTTCTGCAAAATAGCTGCTAAAGGAAATGTACATTGTTCTATATGAGATTTAGATATTTTTATTGGAAAACAAGCTAAAACAAATGTATTTTGTTGCAGTGTATAATGGGGGTGAAGACTCCCTCTCTCACCTTTTTGTTCACTTCAATCCATCTTTAACTCACAAAAAACTCCTCTCTCTTTTGAATAAAGATGCGTATTGCCAATTATCTTCACGATAAGAAATGCACAGTGACATATATTATGATTCAATAAGTCACAAGCCATCATGTTCTAATCTAGCTGCAGCAAGTGCAAACTTGAGGGACGAGCGTCCCCGCAACAGAGTGCGCATCAGCTGGATGCAGTTTCAATCTCTCCCCCTTAGATCAGGACATTCCCGCAGCTCATAGAAGAGGTGCTGACTGCACAGAGAAATGCCAGAGTCGGAGTTTGTAGTTAATTTTATGATCTGCTTCCGTATTATTTGAATTTTAATAAAGCTATAACGCATTAAAACTGCATTTAAGATGTAACACCACTGTGTTTTACTTTAAAGAGCTCCGGCTCCGCTTATTCCACAAAGAGAGTGCTTCTGAATTTACTTATTTGTAATTTTTTTGTATAATTCCCTCATACTTTGTGATCTACATCACCTGAAGCTGTTTGGAAGGTTTAGAGTGCATCTGGACTGTGAGCTGTGTGATTATTCCTCTCCTCAGTCAGGTGCGAACTGCAGTGCTGCTCTAACGAGTCATCATTAGAGTTTAATGTCATCTCATGTTACTTTAATTTAGATCAAATGACTATTCAACAGTCAATTTTTTATTGTCGACTTTGTTGATAATGTCGACTAATCGTTTCAGCCCTATCCCTTTAAGTAATTTTTTCTATCTAGATATTGTACTTCCTGCCCAGTAGGCGGCGATATGCATGATGAATATCACCAAAAAACAAAAGAGGAATAATGTGAAAGTGGATATTTAAGGTAATAAAGGGCTTACATCGCTTCTGAAGATATGGACCACTGGAGTAACGTGGATTACATTTATGTTGCCTTTATTTGCTTTTTGAGCTTCAAAATTTTGGTCACCATTCACCATTTGGTCACACTTGCATTGTGTGGACCTACAGAGCTGAAAATTCTTCTGAAAATCTTTGTTTGTGTTCAGCAGAAGAAAGTCATACACATCTGGGATGGCATGAGAGCAAGTAAATGATGAGAGAATTTAAATGTTTGGGCAAACTATCCCTTTAATATGGGTTTAAAGGATGCATAAATGATAACAGATTGTTTTTTTCCTTAGGGCATCTTTGGAAAATCCACAGGGAATGAATCAATAATATATATAGTTAAGCCATTAACTAAGTATTTATGAGGCCACGAGTCAAATCACAAGATCATGCAGATTCATCAAGATCATGATGAATTGTTTTGAATGTCTGATCCCACCTGACATCCTCTATGGATGGACAGCAACTGAGGGTTGAGGCCACACCAACCAGATCTGAACTCCCAATCGAAGTCAAGCTGAGATTCAAATAGTCACATGTTTACAGCAGTATATAATAACCAAATCACAGCTATAATACTATACAAATATTATTTTGATATATGAATGTGATTCAATGTCTTACTGCAGTCTTTTCAGTGCCTTCTTGTCGACCAGACCTTTACAAAGTATCAAAGATCCTTTTGGACCAAACTGATTTTCTGACAAACTAGAAAAGAAAAAGAAAAAGAAAGAAAACAGTATTTAGAAGTACTATTCAATATCTATGGTGCCTCCTTAAACCCATCTCAATCACAACATGAGACTTACTCCAGTTCTGAGAGCTGAGACAGTAATGGCAGGACTTGAGCTAGTTTAGCAGCGCTGGCTTCACCAAGCTGGTTTTTGGAGAGCCTGTGAGAAAAGAACCATGACGAACGCTAAGCTATTTATTTCACAACTAATATCACATGTGTACTGTTGTGCAGGGATTGAATAAATGTTCTTACTGTAGTTGTTGTAGAGCTCTGCAGTGGGATAGTGCCTCCACTAGCTTCTCTCCAGCCTGGTCACTCACACTGTTGTCTGACAGACTGAACATTATAAACCATGAGTAGAAATCTACACAGTCATATAAGAAAAAGCTCAAAACATTTTCATTGAAAAGGTTTTAGATGATTCTGCTATAATAACAACACATATAGAGCATCACACTAAACAATATTGATAAGTCTAAGATAATTGTTTTAAACATTTTGTCTAATTGTTTCCACTAGAAGGTGCTAGCCTTATAGGTTGTCCTCATGTACCACTCAGCTTCAGGCTCACACACCTTATTTTTTTTAGTTCAGTCCATGAGGGAATCTTCTTCAAGAGCTCATATGTTCCACTATCTCCCATTCGCCAGCCTTTCAACCTGAAGATAGACAAAAGTATTGACTTATCACCAAATGGTATCAGTATGAGTGTGTGCAAAGTTAGAAAGAGTTCTGAGCAGGGACTGTAACACTTACTCAATCTCTTCCATCTGTCTAAAAGCCTGAAAAGAAGTCAGTATCCAGAGTACACCAGTGTCATTGATGAATGTCTCAGATGTCTCTATTCTAATGTTGTTTAAGCTGAGGAAAGCAAACAACTAAATTAAAATTAGCCTCCAAATTTTGCCTGTTTATTCAATATTAGCTAAATCTTAAGTGAGCATTTCTAGGATTAAGATTAATTTACCTGAGCCTCCTGAGTGAACCCATACCGCAGAAGCCTTGGGTTAAGATGTTTATACCCTCTTCATCCAATATCACAGAGTCCAGCCTACGGATTGGGAACATACAAGTTCTGAGTTGGATATATATATATATATATATATATATAATTATTATTTTTTTAGCTCAAAGTTGCATTTGAATACAATGTAAACATTCAACATGGAGGACAAGAGTGTCATTTTCAATAGTGAATGATGGTTTTATTTGTTATTTTTTTTTACATGCAGCTACAATATTATCGCTTGCCATTTCAGTTTACCTATAAGAGGAAATATTTGATGTGCATTGTACATTTTTACACAAAGAAAATAGCATGTTTTTAATCAAAATTCCATTATCTTCAGCCAATTGGCTAGCATGTATTACGGTGTCAAAATAAGAAATATACATGAATGACACTGGCATCCTCCATGTTTCCAGCAACAAAGCACTTGAACCTGAAGTGTTCGTAATTACAACTTGGGAAGTAGGACAATTCCAATAGCAAGTGAAGGAAGCATAAGTTAACTCTAAAGTTAACACTGCAACATAAGGTGGCAAGGTGTTACCGGATCTCTGCCAGCGATGAGCACTGCACCAGACCTCTGATCAAGTCCTTCCCTCGAGCTGCTGTCCAACCAGAGCACTGCGAGAGACTAGACAAAAAGATAACAGCCAATTAACAGCAATAAAGTCAATGCACCATATTCTAATAACATAGGATGAAGGAAATCAGTAATTCCTATGCTGACTTTCAGTACAACAGCACTCTTGCTTTAGTGATTCAATTCAATACCATCCTGGTAGATCTTTAAGAAATCATTCTAATGAGCCAGGATGTGCCAGTTAAAGACACATCTTTCATTTTTGTGAAAGAGTTTGGCAACATATGTGTTACGTACATGAGTGACTTCAGATTTGGCATATTTTTAAGGACCCTGCCAAGTACCTTGGTTCCACAGTCACCTAAAACAAGCTGAGACAAACTAAAAGACCAGAAACATGTTGTGGAAACATAGTGGAAAGGAAAAGGTTTTCTTACATTAAGCTCACAGAGTGAAATTATACACAGATTTGTCTATAAAGACCAAAGATAAACTTTACATTAGAACAAAAAAATAACACACCTCAGATTCTCAAATGTGTGATTGTTTGGTAATGCTTCTATCAGGATTACTAAATCATCTTCAGCTGCTCCTTTCAAATCAAGACTGTAAAGATTTATTTGTAGAGAGATTGATTTCACATGTATATCATGCATAGGCCTATGTACAGTATTTGTTACAGTAACACTAAAAGGTTTTGCAAACAGAGTACATACATATAAAAAATGACTT